>NW_016803367.1:1236335-1268930 GCF_001698545.2 Rhinopithecus bieti
TGGGCTCTTTTTTGGTTCCACATTTTAGAATTGTTTTTTCTAGTTCTGTGAAGAATAATTGTGATATTTTGAGGATAATTGCATTAAATTTATAGATTGTTTTTAGGATTATGGTCATTTTCACAATATCGATTCTACCCATCCATGAACATGGGATGTGTTTCCAATTGTTTGTGTCATCTATGATTTCTTTCAGCAGTATTGTGTAATTTTTCTTGTAGAGGTCTTTCATGTCCTTGATTAGATAAAATGTTCTGTAAATATCTGTTAAGTCCATTTGGTATAGGATATAGTTTGTTTCTTTGACTTTCTGTCTTGATGAACTGTCTAGTGCTGTCAGTTAAGCATTAAAACCCCCCACTATTACTGTGTTGCTGTCGATTTCATTTCCTAGATTTAGTAGTAATTGTTTTATAAATTTGGGAGCTCCAGAGTTAGGTGCATATACATTTAGGATTGTGATACTATGATATTTTGATTTCACTTGATAGCCTTACTGCTTATCTCAGAAGAAAGCTGAGAGAATAATTAAGCTATTTCTATGGTTCAGCATTTTAAGCTCTTAAGAGAATGAACTATGTTAAATGTTACCATGGTGTGTGATTTACTTAATTACAAACCTTGCAGCTCTTACTGCTTCCAGTTGGAATGTGTACAGTAATACAAATTTCATGGAGATGGGTTAAACACCAGGTGGTAAGTCACTTTTGTGCATGGGCAGAAACAATTGGGTTCAGTGATATTGACAGAAGATAGAATCGGAGGGCTTAGCTTAAATATCACTTTAGATGTGTTAAAGGGAAGATTGTTCTTGATGTGACACCAAAGACAGATGAACATGTAATGAACCTGTCATGGCCATAAGAAAGAAAACTATTCTTTTCAAAGTTACTAATGGTCTCATCTTCATCAAATCAAATGGACAGTTTTCCATTATCAATTTTAAATGTTCAGCATTATCTGACATTGCTGATCACCCCCCCCCCCACACACACACAAAACACCAACAAAACAATGCTTCTTCAGAGGCTATGGGTATAGGGAAATGGGGAAGCGTTGGTCAAAAGACACGAAGTTTCAGTTACACAAGGTCAATCAATTCCGGAGACTTAATTTATAGCAATGTGGCTATAATTAATGCTCTACTGACTACAGTTAACAATACTGTACTGTATGTATGCTTGAAATTTGCTCAGATGGTAGATCTTAAGTGTTGTCATCATGCATACCCAAAATGATAACTATGTGAGGGTGCTATAATTTGTGGTGATTTTTTTTTAATTGTGATTATTTTACAGTGTATACATATGTCAGACATCAAGTTGTACACCTCACGTATTCACAATTTCTGTCAATTATACTTCAATAAAACTAGAAAAACATGTGGGTGTTCTCAGACCTCTCTTCTCTACTTACACATTTAGTTGATCTCATATAGTCTTAAAGTTTCAAATATAATCTATAAGCAGATATCCTAGCCCCAACCTTCCTCCTGAACTCAAGATTCATATGTAGAATTTTCTAGCAGACATAGCCACTTGGATGGCTAATGGGCATATCACTTTTCACAGCTAGAACTAATTCCACTACCCACAGCCCTTTCCTCCTGTCTTCCTGCCTGCGTGAATGAAAACTCGATTTATACTGCTCAGGTAAGAAAAATCTCTGGAGCTATTCTCTTGACTCTCCATCTCTGATACTCTACCTGCAGTCCTCAAATCCTGCAGGTCAGCATTCAAAATATATGCTAAATCCAACTGCTTGATACTACCCTACTGACAAGCCACCTGCTTCCCTTCATGGACGACTGCAATGGCTTCCTAATGGTCCTTTTGATTCCATTCTTGCTGCTCTGAAAAACTGCTTTTCCTGGTTTTCTCTTCACAGAAGCCATAGAAGTTTTCTTTTATTATACTTATGTTGAAATAATTATAGAATCACAGAAAGTTGCAAAGTTAGTACAGAGAGGCTTCCTGTACACTTCATTTAGTTTTTCCCATGGTTACATATTATACAATTGCAGTAAAATACCCAAAGCAGGAATGACATTATTACAGTGTGTATATTATATTTTAGGTCATTTTTATCATGTGTAGATTTGTGTAACTACCACCACAATCAAAAGAACAGAACCATTTCAGCACTGAGATCTCCCCCATGCTACCTCTTTTGTGCCACACCTTCAGCATCCCTAAGCTTTGGCAACCATGAATTTGTTTTCTGTTTTGTTAATTTGGTCACTTCAAGAATGTTATATACATGGAATCATATGATATGTGATTATTTGATAATTACTTTTTATGTAGCAAAATGTTACTGATGTGTCCAAGTTGTGTCTATCAATAAATAATTCCTTTTTATGGTTGAGCAGTATTTCATAGTATGGATATACCAGAGCTTGTTTAACCATGTACCTCTCAAGGGACATTTTTTTTTCTGACTTTTGACTATTAAAGCTTCCATGAACATTCATGTGTTCATGTGTCCACTCATGTGTTTTTGTGTGGACATAATTTTTTTTTCTGAGGTAACTACATAACAGTGCAATTGCTATGTTGCATGGTAAGTGTATGTTTAGTTTGAGAAACTAAGCTATTTCCCAGAGTGATTGAACCATTCTGTGTTTCCACCAGCAGTATGCGCAATCCAGTTTTTCCATATCCTTACCAGCATTTGGTGTTCTCCCCTTTCTCTTTTTAAAAAAATCCAGCCATTCTGGTAAGTGTACACTCATGTCTCATCAGTTTCAATTTGCATTTCTCTAATGGTTGGTTATGCTGAGCTTCCTTTCATGTGCTTATATGGCATTTGTGTATCCTATACAGTGAAATGTCTGTTTACCCATCTTATTTTTATTTTATTTTATTTTATTTTTTTGAGACAGAATCTCGCTCTGTCGGCCAGGCTAGAGTGCAATGGCATGATCTCAGCTCACTACAATCTCCGCCTCCGGGTTCCTACCATTCTCCTGCCTTAGCCTCCAGAGTAGCTGGGACTACAGGCACTCGCCACCATGCCTGGCTAATTTTTTGTATTTTTTAGTAGACATGGGGTTTCACCGTGTTAGCCAGGATGGTCTCGATCTCCTGACTTTGTGATCTGCCAGCCTCAGCCCCCCAAAGTGCTGGGATTACAGGCGTGAACCACTGCGCCTGGCCTGTTTGCCCATCTTATAATTGCATTTTTTTTTTTAACTGTTGTGTTTTAAGAGTTGTTGACATGGGTCCTTTTCAAGATACGTGGTTTGCAAATATTTTCAGCCAAAACATATCTTGTCTTTTCATTCTTTTAACAGAGTCTTTCATAGAGCAAACGTTTTTTGTTTTTTTTCTGAGTGATCTTTTAAAAATAATCTTTTTTTATTTTTTTTTATTTTTTTATTTTTTTTATTTTGGAAGGAAGAAATAGTCTACCCTCTTAGCAAATTTCAAGGGAATGTCCCAGCAGTGAGGGAAGGCTGGCTGGGTGATAGAGTTTGTATATTTGTCCTTGCCCAAATCTTATGTTGAATTATAATCCCTAGTATCAGAGGTGGGACCTGGTGGGAGGCCCCATTCTCATGAATGGGTTAGCACCATCCTCTTGTCATGAGGACAGCACCAGCGAGTTCCCTCCAGGCTCAGGACCACTCTTTTTTTTCTGCTTTGAGCATTCCTCCTCTATAATTAGTTGGCTTACTCCTTTACTTCATTTAGGTGTCGGTCCAAATGTTGCTTGCAGAGAAAAGCCTTCTGACATTTGGATGAAAGGTGTCATCAACCTGAAATGAACCTGCATGGAGTATCCAGGGCATTAAATACTCAAACCTCAGTCATTTCTCTGAGCTTTTACTTGGTTCCCTAGAACCAAATCTAACTATGAGTTTAAATGGGAACCAGCTGATGAAGGTGACACAGGCCAGTCATTATAAGCACAGAGCAGAATGGAAAAGGATGGAGAGTAAATTTGGAGGGGCAGGTGGACGATAAACAGCATAACTGAGATGCTGCTTTCTATCTGGTATCCCATTAGTTTGTTGGCTGCAACTGCTACAGATGTGTCCCATTTATAATTGTATGACAAGTTTTTTCTCCCAGAAGTCATTGATGTGTGCAGAATATGACCAGAGACGGTGCTTGATAGGTTGTGCTCCCTTAGTTCTGGTGCCTGCTGCCTTTCATTTCTTAGGTTGTGACCCTGGACTGTTCTGGGTTTTTCACCTCTGGCTTGTAAACATCTCTAGATATTAACCCTCAGCTCTGCCAAGCAGGAAGGCTCTGCTCCCTTTTGGGGCAGCTCTTTTGGAAAGGTTACCTGTAGCAGACCTACTGGGTCTTGGTGGCATCGCTGTGGCTTCTCTTTTTGCTCTTTGTTTTCAGTTGAGGGTTGGTAAGATTTAGTTGAGGGATGCTACAGAGGAGAGTGATTTAGGGGTGATCAGGCCCTGCCTCACGCTGGACCTGGAACTGTTATTTCCTTGGATGTGCAGGTCTTTTGGTCCTGTCTGATCCATTCCATTAGACTTCAGTTTTCATGTTAATTTTCTTTCAGGGGTCCAGTTGTCTTTCCTTTCTGCCCAGGGGCTTCTCAAAAGACTTCCAGACAGATTAGTCTACCTTCTGTACGTCAGTATAGACCAAGGTGAAGAGATTAGTATCTCCTGATGAGGTCATTATATGGATATACCATGGTTTATTTTGTTCAATAGACCATAAGATTATAATTTTGTCACTAAAAAGATACTTCAAATATAATTTTACACATACCTGTACATATATGAGTAAACTTGGAGGAAACTTAACCGTAAGTAATACTGCTAAATCAATGGTATATGCATTTACAATTTTAATGTAGTTACTTTATTCTCCCATCTAAAATATGTAAGGCTGTTTCAAATGCGTTTTCTTCCTTCCCAAGGCATTTGATGCCTCCGATTCCTGAGACCTTCTATGGTTCTGGAATATGAAGCGCCTTTTCAAGTTCACCCTACTTTATCAGTTTAAGCATTATTTACCTCTTCACTTTTTAGCTTCCAAAGCTTTTGTTGACGGTTCTCATCTATTTATACTTTTTTCTAGTCTTTTTGTGGGTAATGTACTATTACTCCTCTGTAGTCATTTTAGTGGGGATTCAGAGTGACTAGACAAATGTGCATTCAACCTACCATGTTTAATTAGAGCCACACATTCTTACATTTATTACTAGGTATTGTCTTTTTCTTGTAAAAGTCACGTTTTCTCAACCTGGTTATTTTTATGTACAGAATTTTGATTTTTATAACTACTTTCTAGATAATTCTAATTATTCATATAATTTTCTAATTGTCATGTTGAGATAGTATGAAAATGTACTTTAAAAAAACTGTCCAAGAGAGGGATGTCACCAGAGTGGTAGACTAGCATCACTTCCCTTCCCTCCACAGAAATAAAAAAAAATTCACAGCACTAAAATCACCACCAGTAGTATGAGAACTCAAATACAAGGATGAGACAGTTACTGTGACCACAGAAGAGTAAAAACCTCCATGCAGATAAGAGAATAGGACCTCTGTGTGTACAGTGCCTTTCTCCAACCAGCTAGACACCAAGCGTACAGAAAACTTTCCCTCAATTCATGCTTATTATACTGGAAAGAGTGGGATTGAGGTAGATACCCAGCTTCCCACCATCTTGGGTTCACTGACAGACCTGTGCCTGTCTCAGTCTGTGGGAATCATTGCAAGTACCTGAAGGGAGAAAAATTCCTGGGGACAGCCAGAGATGAAGGGGAGAGGTTTTATAGACTAGCATCTCAGACTGGAAAACTAGGCTGCCTGTTTTGGCGTAGCAGCCCACATAGTAGGAGGCATGTTCCACAGGTACCCTGAGCATGAACCACTAGTGTGTTAGCCCATTTTTGCGTTGCTATAAAGAAATACTGGAGACTAGGTAATTTATAAACAAAAGAGTTTTAATTGGGTCACAGTTCCACAGCTTTACAGGAAGCATGGTGCTGGCATCTGCTCAACTTGTGGTGAAGCCTCAGGGAGTTTTCAGTCATGGTGGAAGTTAAAGGGGGAATTGGCACATCACATGGAAAAAGCAGATCAAGAGAGAGGGAGGTGCCACACACTTATAAACAGCCATATCTCTTAAGAACTCGCTGTCATGAGGACAGCACCAAGAGGATGGTGCTAACCCATTCATGAGAATGGGGCCTCCCACCAGGCCCCACCTCTGATACTAGGGATTATAATTCGGCATGAGATTTAGGCAAGGACAAATATACAAACTATATCACCCAGCCAGCCTTCCCACGCTGCTGGGATATCCCCTTGGTACCTCCCCTATCCAGGATGGGCAGCACTTTGAGGTTTGTTACAGTTGAGGCAAAGCTGGGTCACTTAGTGCTGAGAAGGAGGCAGTGACTCAGTGGGAAAAAGATATTCAACAGATATGTTAAAAAAAAAAAAAAAAAAAAACTAAGCAAACATAGCAAACATACTCAGTAAAAACCATAGTAAGCCAAACATAGAAGACTGGAATAACTAACCCTTCAATGCAAAGGTGTAGATGTGAATCCTCAAGAAGCAATAGCAAACAGGGAACTGTGACCTCCCCAAATGGACAAAGCAAGAAGCCAGTGATTGAGCCTAATGAGACTATGATAGGTGAGCTCTCTGATAAAGAATTCTAAATAACAGCCTGGATACAGTGGCTCATGCTTTTGTAATCCCAGCACTTTAGGAGGCTGAAGTGGGACGACTGTTTGAACACAGGAGTTCCAGGCAGCAGTGAGCCATGACAGTGCTACTGCACTCCAGCCCGGGTGACAGAGCAAGACTGTTTCTTAAAAAAAAAAAAAAAATCACAATAACAGTTTTAAGGAAACTTAGTAATTTCTATAAATAATACAGAAAAGCAATTCAGAAATTTATCAGAGAAATCTAACAGAACTTGAGTTACTGAAATAAAATGGAAGTCATGGAACTGAGAAATACATTTGCTAAGCTGGTAAATTCATTGGAGATTCTCAACAGCAGAATAAAGCAGAAAAATACATCAGTGAGCTCCAGGACAGGCTATTGAAAAATACACAGAGCAGAAAGGAGAAAGAATGAAAAGGAATGAAGAATGCCTATAATACGTAGAAAATTACCTCAAAAGAGCACATCTAAGAATGATTACTGTTCAAGAGGGAGCTGAGAAAGAGCAAGGTACAGTATAGAAGGCTTACTGAGAAAGCTGAAAAAAAGACACTGCCAATAAAGAATGCGGTTCCCAGTGAGGCTTTCCCTCAAACATAAAAGATAGGGGAAGTCTTTCTCAGACAAGCGAAAGCAGAGGGAATTCATCACCACCAGACTTGTCTTACAAGAAATGCTAAAGAGAGTTCTTCAATCAGAAAGAAAAAAGCACTCATGTTCAAAAAGAATACATTTGAAGGTATAAAACCCACTAGCAAATGTAAGTACACAGGAAAGCTCAGAATATTGCATGTCATTGTAGTGTGCAATTCACTCATTACTCTAGTATGAAGATTAAAATACAAATCTATCCTGAATAATACCTATAGCAACCTGTGAAGAGATAGGCAATATGAAAATATGTAAATGGAGACAACGAAAAGTCAAAATGCAGGGGAGGGACGGAGTTAAAGTGTATAGTCTAAGTTGTTTCTTTGTTTCTATTTTTTTGTGTGAGCAAACATAATTTGTCATCTATTTAAAATAACCTGTTACATCTATGTTTTTTTTATAAGTCTCACAGTAATCATGAAGCAAAACCTATGACAAATGTACCCAAAATAAAAAGCAATTAATTAAAAAAAGGGCTTTCCAGGTTATTTTGAAAGTTATACAAGTTTGGAAACCATTGACTTAAACATCCATCTCCTTAAATTTGAAAAATTGAGTCTTCTCATTTTCCCTCTAAAGTATCCTAATGAAAGCTCATTAAGAACAGAGGTTAGTTTATGTTTGTATTGCCAGGAAGTACCTAACATAATTTATCCATCCCTACATTTATCTGTGTGACACATATCACCTCTGTAAGAAAGTGAACAAAATACATACATAAAAGGATGATTAAAATCGATAACATGTACAAAATTTATTAAGCTAATTAGCCTGGAGATACTTATATTCAAATAGGACAGTTAAAGAGCAGACCTAAAAGATGGACTTGAATCAGACATTCTGGCATTGAGTGGTGTGCAGGCTTCTCAAATGGCCCTCAAGTCACTCTATGTACCTGGCCAGCTGGACCACAGATTTGCAAAGCCATTTCTGGTTATGTGACCACTGGGCTCTGTCCATCAGCCCTTGCGGGTATTGCACTCTTGATCCAGTTTGTCTAGATTAAGCCTTAAAGCAGGAGTCCCCAGCCCCCAAGCTGTGGACTGGTACTTGTCTATGACCTGTTAGGAACCAGCTTGCACAGAAGGTGAGTGGAGAGCGAGCGAGCATTACTGCCTGAGCTCTGCCTCTTGTCAGATCAGCTGTGACATTAGACTCTCACAGGAGCACAAACCCTATTGTGAACTGTCCATGCGTGGGATCTAGGTTGGGTGCTCCTTGTGAGAATCTAATACCTGATGATCTGAGGTGGAACAGTTTCATCCCAAAAACATCCTTACCCTGCCCCCTGGTCTGTGGAAAAATGTCTTTCACAAAACATGTCCCTGGTGCCAAAAATGTTGGAGACTGCTGCTGTAAAGGACTCATATAGCTGCAGTGGTGATGGTGTGGCTGTGGAACTGGTAATGGGTAGGGCTTTATCATGTAGTAAATGAAGCTCAGGATCAGAAGTAGGACCTGGTTGAAGTTCTAACTGCTAGTTGCTGACAGTGTAAACTTAGATGACTTGACCTCTGTACAGCTCAGTTTTCTTATTGGCGAAGTGGAGATAATTGTTATGGGTTGAATGGTGTCCCCAAAAGATGTTGCAGTTTTAACCCTTGGTACCTATGAATGTGACCTTATTTAGAAATAGGATCTTTGCAGGTGCAATCAAGTTAAGATGAACTCATTATGGTGAGCCCTAATCCAATATGATTGGTGTCCTTATAAGAGGAGGGGAACACCATATGAAGATGAAGACACACTGGTAACACAGCAGTGCGAAGGTGGAAGCAGGGATTGCAGTGCTACAGCCACAAACCCAGGAACACCAGGTGCTACCAGAAGCTGAAAGAGTCATGGAGAGATTGTCCTCTAGAGGTTTCAGAGGGAGCATGGCCCTGATAACACCTTGATTTCAGATTTCTAGTCTATAGATGTATGATACAATACACTGCTGTTCGCCTAAACTACAAAGTTTGTAGTAGTCATTTGTTATAGATAACAGCCTGGGGAGATGAATACTATAATCACAGTTACCTTACAGGTTTTTGTGAAGACCAGATGATGCGGTGTTTATGAAAGCCATTATGTACTATAAGCAAAGGGAGTTTACTATTCTTAGCCGAAAGAAGGGGTTCACATTTCCAACTCTGTTCAGTATATCTCAGCATTGCCTCGCGTCTTCCTACCTTGTGGCTATGTAAGTGGCCTCTGCTAGCCTTTCTGTGAAACCCCTTCCTCTTAGTGCCTGTGCAAACTCTCCTGTGGTAGTAATATGTTCTGTTTAATTTTCAGAATGTTTTTGCCCTCTGGGCCCTGACCTTGACCTAGTCTTATTTTTTTCCCTCCAGCTTTGAGTAACTGTGTGCTGACGGTTGTTTGAAGGAAGTTTTTGCCTCCCATGTTCTGAGGAAGGAAGACAGATTCTTGGAAAGTGAAGAGTGGTAGGTTATCCTGCTTTGAATATTTCTACAAATAACTTGTGTGTAATGCCCTGAGGATGTCTAATTGAACTGGATTGACTTCAGTGTTGCAGATAAATGAAGTTCATCTCGGAGACTGTCTCTTTGTTCTGCTAAGCTTGGCAACTTTCCTTCCAAGTCACCTTAACTGACTTTGCTGTTAGAGAGGTTATAAAAAGGACATTTAACTGCATGAATATTTCTTTGTACCAGCAATGCTAAGATACTGACTTGGAACTTTCTCTGTCAATCAGAAATTACCATCCCATGCCTTCTCGCTCTTTCTGGGTTAGTACATGAGGAACAGCATGATGTATAACTCTCGCTCCTGACTGCCACTGTTGTATGATCTCTCCTTGGCTTGCAGTGTTGTAGGCTGCTAGCAAAGATAAAAGATGTAATAAGGAAACTAAAATCTATTTCATTCATTGTACAAGTATATGAGTACACGGTTGTCTTGCCATAGGGAAGAACAATGTGGAATGCTCAAGGAGGAAGTGATAAATGTGAAAACAATGTCTGTTCTATTTGAAGATGAGGTTTTCCTTGAGAGAGGAATGGTTAAAATGATCTTCCATTAAGTAGAGCTCTCTTCCTTGTTTTCTCTATGGTGGAGGGTGTCCTTTACTAATAGCCTTCACTGAAGCTATTCAAAGCTGGGTTTCTTTTAGTCTTCAGGAGAAAATAAGTAGAAACTATTTAAGACTTTGGTCTATCAGAATCAGCTTGGAGTTCAGGAAACTAGATAGGAATGTGGATCAGAAGCTTAAACTGGGAATAAATATTATTTTGAGAGTATACTAATCAGTTTTTGATAATACCTAATTACAACTCCCAAAGCTCACTGGCTTAACAAAGTTAAGCATATATTTCTCACTCATGGATTTGTAAGTCTTGTTAGAGCTTTCCTGAGTTGTGTGTGGAATGACTAGCCTCTGTTTTGGATAGTGATTTGCATTCAGGCCTATTCCTCATGTCTTTTTATTGTGGGATCCATGGCTATTTGGGGCTTTTTCCCCCCCCTCATGGCAGAAGCTCCAAGAAGGCTGAAGGATACTCGCCTGGCCTCCTTAAGTGACTCAGTTTGAAACTGGATTATTGTTTCTTGTCTCCCTGTCTTACTGGGTCAAAGCAAGTTCAAAACCAAGCCCCAGGGAGACATCTGCAAAGGGCATGAGTTTTGTATGTATTACTGGGAGGGACTGAAGAATTGGGATCAGTAAATTTCACAGGTTGTTTCTCAAGAACCTTAGGGGTGGGGGCAGGGGTACAGTGAAAGGGCCTTCAATCATGGCCTTATTACCACCTGTATTTTTTTTCTTGGGGCTGTCTAGCCCAGTACCATTAACTAGGTCAAGTTGACTCATAAAATTAAATCTACACGTATAATAAAGAATTTGGCCCTGGCTGGGTTTGGTGGCTTACACCTGTAATCCCACCACTTTGGGAGGCTGGGGCAGGATGATCACTTGAGCCCAGGAGTTTGAGACCAGCCTGGGAAACATGGCAAGACCTCATCTCTACAAAAAATTTAAAAATTAGCCATGCTGATTGGTGCATACCTGTAGTCTCAGCTACTTAGGCTGAGATCAGAGAGTTGATTTTGCCCAGGAGGTCAAGGTTGCAGTGAGCTGTGATTGTGCCGCTGCACTCCAGCCTGGCAGATGGGGCACGACCTCCTCTTAGAGAGAGGAAAAAAGAATTTGGCCCGAAGAAAGGTTTGATCATTTCTGTAATTCCTGGTTAGAAGTGACTTCTAAGCCCTTCGATCGTCTAAGTGGTAAGAAGTCTTTGTTACTCATGGAGGACCTCTGAGACCATGTGATACCAACTTGACGTCTTGGAAAGCCAAGCGCAGAGATTTAGTAAAACCATGTGGACAACTTATCAATAATGCCTGTATAATGAAGCCCTAATAAAAACTCTAGACCATCAAGCTCAAGTGAACTTCCTGGATTGGCAATACTCTACACCTATTGTCACACATAGATGATGCAAGAGTGACTCATCCTGAGGACAACTGAAGCTTCATGTTTGGAACCCTCCTAGACTCTGCCCTATGTGTTCCTCCCTTTGGCTGGTCCTAATCTGTATCCTTTTTCTGTAATATATGTAGCCACGAGTAAAATAGGTTTCAGTGAATTTTGTAAGTTTCCTGTAAATTACCAAAACTGAAAATAGTTCTGTAAAACCCCCCAACTTGGGGTTGGTGTGAGAAGTAAGGGTGGTCTTCTATAAACTCTTCCCTCTAATTTTGTAGTTGTACCCTAACTCCTTACGGTTGGGGTCAGAAGTCTTGGGAAGTCTTGGCAGTCTGGAGGACTATGCTCTTTACCTTGCAGTTTGGCTGCCTCTGGGTAGACACTATAATAAAAGCTCTATTGAGATACATGAAAGTTTTAATGCTGAAACAGTAGACATAAAGATAGGAGAATGGCTAAAGACAATTTAGGGATAGAAGCAATAGGATTTGGTAACTGATTAAATGTGTGATTATGTGTGTCTATTGCTGGGGATGTCAAAGGAAGCTCTTTTCTTCAGGATACTTCTCATTAGCATTTGGAAATGGTCTGTGTCTCCCATTAAAAACAAGATAAAAACCTTCCCTTGAAGCCATATCACTCCCCAGCAAACTGGTAGATGTCTATGCTTTATAACTTAGCCTCTCTGAGAGTTACTGATATTGCCATTTTCACTTTCCATTTTCAGTCATGCTTCAAGTCAGTCCAGTGTGAATTTCACTCTTAAAACTCTATCTGCCCTTGCTAAAGTCAGCAGCGACATTTGTTCGTCCCACTTAATAAACAATTGAATCCTCATTTTAGATACCTCAGAATTTCTGAACTTACTCCTTTAGAAACACTGGCCTCTTGGATTCTGATTCCTGATTTCCCCCTAATTCTCTGACTAGTTCTTAATCTTAGTTGTCAGCTTCTCTTCAGCTAAAAAGCTCTAAATGTTGACATTCCTCAGTATTCTTTTTCCTCATTTTACCTTCTGTGCTCTCCTCATTTAAGGCCATCTATTTCCAAGGCTTAAAACCCCAGTGATTCCTAAATTTATTTCTAAACCATGTGATATAGTTTGGCTGTGTCCCCACCCAAATCTCATCTTGAATTGTAGCTCCCATAATTTCCACGTGTTGTGGGATGGACCTGGTGAGAGATAATTGAATCATGAGGGTGGCTTTCCCTATAATGTTTTCGTGGTGGTGAATAAGTCCTATGAGATCTGATTGTTTTATAAGGAGTTTCCCCTTTCACCTGCCTCGTGTTCTCTTTGTCTGCCACTATGTGTAAGACACGCCTTTGTTCTTCCCACGCCTTCCACTATGTTTGTGAGGCCTCCCCAGCCCTGTGAAACTGAGTCCATTCCACCTCTTTTTCTTTGTAAATTCCCAGTCTCAGGTATGTCTTTATCAACAGTGTGAGAACAGACTAATACAACATGATATCCTTCTTAGCTTTAGATTCCTATATCCAGTTTTTCATTTGAACTTCTTGGATATCCCATTGTTCTTCCAAATACAGCATGTCCAAAAGAGCTCCGTCTTTCCATCAGCCCTTTCTCCTGGTCACTCGTCTTTCTTACCCACCACCCTGCTGTGGGAGCCAGGCATTTGACAGTCATTCCTGATAATCTGCTTTCATCATCACTATTCTTTTTTCGCATTCTATTCATTAACACAATTGGCAGTCTGAGCTCCTAAACCCACCCTGTTCTACTTCCACTTTGACTACCTTCTGCAAGCCATTGTTTTTTCTATTACCTATTAAAATAGTCTCCAAGTGGGTCTTCTTGCTTCTATTCCTTTCCCTATCCTAATCCATTCTCCCCATAACATCCAGAGGAATAAAATTCAAAAGTAAATATTTATCCATTGGTTAAGAACTTTCAAGGGCGTTCTGTTGCATTTAGACCAAACTCAAAATATTGAACACAGTCTGTAACATCCTGAACAAGCTGTCTTCTGAACACCTCTCCACCTTCATCTCAGCTCTTCCCCATTGCTCACTCCGTCATACCCTTCTGGCTTTCTTTCCATTCCTAAAATGAATCAATGTCTTTACTGCTTCAAAGGCTTTGGATGTGTTTTCCTTCTTCCTGAAATACATTCCCCCCAATTTTACCTATGTCCTCTTTATCTTTTGGGTCTTTGCTTAAAAGGCTTTCTATCTTCCATATAGCAGTCAGGTTAGACTAGATCATTTTGTGTTAACACCCTGAAATACCAGTAGTTTAAAACAACAAAGAATTATTTTAATAGATCCAACATAAATTGTCAGGGGGCTCAGCCTATTCAGGGATTCAGTCTGACAGATTTCACCTTTTAATGATTCTACCATTTCTACGCTAGGCTGCTCATTGCTGAGGCAGGAGAAGAGCGCATGGAAGATTGTGAACTCAGTTTTAAATGTTTATCACTAGAAATAATGCATCATTTATACCTACTTGTCATTGGCGTAACCACTGGCCACAAATGCTTTTAAGGGAACTGGGAAGTATAATTCTCCCATAGGTCTGAAAAGAGAAAAGAATGGGCAATATTTGTGAATTTGTGATCTAAATCCTGGTATTGTCTGCTGTATCCATTACCCCTATTATGCATTAGATTTTATAGTTCTCTGTTCTTTGACTTTTTTTTTTTAGCAGTACTTCTCAATTAAAAATTATATATTTATGAGTCTTAAAAGTCTGCCAGTTGAACTCTGAACTTCATGAAGGCAAGGTCCACACCTATTTTATTCATCAGTATTTTCCCTAGTGCCTAGCACAATACCTAGAATACAGTAGATGTTCAGTAAATACTTGGTGGATGTTGAATAAATATTCTGAATATGTAGGACACCTTTTGATATATAGGAGGAATTTAGAAATTCATATCTAGAGCCAAAGATCCTTTTCATCCATCTCCTGGGTAATTTAAGTTTTCTGTTTTCTATTTTATCTTTTCTAGTGACTATTAGATTTTTTTTTTTTTTGAAAACTAACTATATTTAAGTGGTTCCAGAGAATGTACAATACTTCATTAACTTACTAAGTCTACCTTCAAATAGATCACGATGTGAGAACTTCATAAAATTCCATTGACTCCCAAATTCTTATCCTTAGTGCTATTGTTATATGTCTTACTCAGTATGTTTTATATCTACTGTATGTTGTATTTACATTTGCAGAAATCAAGAGAGTGTGGCTTTGGTGAAAAGGTAGACATACAAATCAGTGGAAAAGAATAAACAGTCCAGAAATAGACCCACACAAATATGGTCAATTGACTTTTGACAAGGCCAACAGTGTAATTCATTGGGGAAAAGAAAATCTTTTCAACAAACAGTCCTGGGACAGGTGGATATCCATATGTGAAACAGTGAACCTGATCTATACTTCACATAATCTATGAAGTTAACATTCAGTATATCACAGACCTAAATGTAAAAACCTAAAACTATAAAACTTTCTGAAAACACAGGAGAAAAATCTTTGTGGTCTTGAGTTAGACAAAGATATTTTAGAAAACATAGAAAAAGCATAAACCATAAAAATATTATGAATTGGAGTCCATCAAAATGAAACACTTCTGTTCTTAGAAAGGTCCTGAATAAAGAAAGTCACCTACTGCAAGAGAAAAGTTACATAACATTTATCTGACCAAGGATGTGTATCCAGGATATATATAGAATTCACACAACTAAATAAGAAAACAATCCAATAAAAATCACAGAATATTTGTACAACAAAGAACTATGAATGGTAAAAACGAACACGTTATATGTCACCTAATATCTAGTCACCACGAATGTACAAATTAAAATCACAGTGAGATGGTGTTCTCTAGTTTGGTGGCTAAAATTAACGTACTAAGTCCCAAGAGGATATGAGCAACTGGAAATCACAGAGCTGTTGGCCTTTGCTGGTGGGAATTCAAAATGGTCCACCCACTTCAGAAAACAGTTTAGCAGCTTACTATAACATTAAACATATACTTATTATACTCCAAAAATTCTACTCCTGGGTGTTTATCCAAGAGACCTGAAAATATATGTCAACAGGACTTGGTAGACAAATACTCATAGCAGCTTGGTGCATAATTGCTGAACACTAGAAACAACCCAAATTGTCAACTGGTGAATGGATAAATTGTGATTCATACATGTGATGAAATAGTATTCAATAATAAAAATAATTATGGTATACATAATATGCAGTCGTATTTTTATTATGCTAAAACAACCCTGAACACAAAAGATACACTCTGTGTTCTATAGACAGAGTTTATGTTCCCCCTCAAATTTATATGTTGAAACCTAAATCTGAATGTGATGGTATTTAGATGTGAGGCCTTGGGGAGGGGATTAGGTCATGAGGGTAGAAACCTCATGAATATGATTAGTGCCCTTATGAAAGGACTCCCTTGCCCCTTCTACCATGTGAAGACACAGCAAAAAGAAGGCCACCCGTGAACCGGGAAGTGGGCTCTCACCAGACATAGAATCTGTCAGTGTTTTGATCTTAGACTTCCCAGTCTCCAAAACTGAGAAATAAATTTGTTTACAAGCCACCCAGTCTGTGGTATTTTGTTATAACAGCCCGAACAGACTGAGATACTATATGATTTCTTGGAAAGGCTAGGCCATAGCAATAGAAATCATATCAGTGTTGGGCTGCTGGTGGGAGTAGTTATAGACTGCAAAGGGAAATGAGTGAACTTTTTGGAGTAATGGTAATATTCTATATTTTGATTATAGTGAACCATACTCTGTTGATTTCTGCAAATGTAAATACAACATATGGTAGATACAAAACATGCAGAGTAAGACATATGACAACAATAGCACTAAGGATAAGAATTTGGGAGTCAGTGGAATTATACTTTTAAGAAGTCCTCACATTGTGATATATTTGAAGGTTACACAACTCTATATGCTTATCATCAAACCTTATACCTAAAAAAGATGAGTGAATTTTATTTTATGTAAATTATACCTCAATAACCCTGACACTTAAAAAACTTAAAAAAAGATCCTTTGAAGGTATATACCTACCATATACACAGAGATGCAAATATGTGTATATGTGTTTATATATAACTTCTGCTAAAGTGTTTTTCTATTATCTTGACATTGGCTTCTGGTCTCTATTGTTTATGATGAAAATGTTTGTCCTCAAATTACCTCCCAATATGTAATATGTATGTGAGCTTTTCTCCCTCCTTTTGAGATTTTTTTCTCCTTAACTTTAGTTTTCCATAGTCTGACAATGATGTTCCCAGGTATTGCTGTTGCAAATCACACAAAAATGTAGTATCTTAAAACAAGTTATTTGTCACTAGGCTGTGAGTTGAATGCGTATTTTTTCTGCTAGTTGCACCTAAATTCACACATGTAGTTGTATTCAGGAGGTAAGCTGGTTGGAAGCTAAGCTCATCTGGGACAGCTGATACGGTTACATCACTCTCTCCACATGGTGTTTTGTTCCAGGCTCTTCATGTTGTGGACATCTCTCTGTAGAATCCAAGAGGGTCAAAGTAATAACCTCAGTGTCTCTTTAGGTCTATTCTTACATTAAGGCTCAGCCTTAAAATGAAGACTAATACAACTACTGCTGCATTTTTTATTTAGTCAAAGGAAGAAGCAAAACCAACTTATATTTAAGAGGTATAGCAATAGGTCTGCATCTATGTATGAGAAGAGTGGCAAAGTGACATCACAAAGAGGTGTAATTAGATAACTTTTTACAAGTAGTGTCCATTCTGCTTTTAAGCTATCCAATGATGGTTTATTTCAGATATTTTAAGCTCTAGAATTTTACTCATTCAGTTTCAATTTCTCTGCCAAAATACTCCCTACACATTTATATTTTCTTATAAATCCTTTAATATATTTGAAATAGTTGACACAAAAATCTTTGGCTGCTGATTCCAATGACTGAGTCATCTGTAGGTCAGTTTCTAGTGACTGTTTTGCCTTGATTATGGGTCACATTTTCCTACTTGTCTCATAACTTATTACATATTAGATATTGTACATTATAGACTGATAATTTTTTTGTTTTGCTTCTAGAGAGTGAAGGTCTTTATTCATGAAGTAGTTAGGGTGGGAGCTAATTATTTAGATTTTTCCTATGGCCCATTTGAGCTGAAGAAAGCAGTAACTTTAACTAGACTGAATTAATCTCCACCTAACCTCCTGTACCACCACTTCCTCTTTGATGTGGTCAGTAGAAAAGATTGGTGTGTAGTATTGGGTATTGTTTGTTGTCACCTTTATATTCAAATCTACCAAGGTCCTAAAATTCAGGCTCTATGAGAATGTGTAGGATTGTGCTTTTTTTTTTTTCTGCTTTGTAGCCCTTCATCCACAGCTGCTTCTGGGGTGGGGAGGATTATTTGGTCAAATAATTTTTCATCTTGGACTCTACCAGATTCCAATATATACTGCCAACCTATAGTGCCATCCAAGCTTTAATTATTCCTGCAAAATCCACCCAGGCTACAGCAGGCTTATTTCCTCATTGTTCCTACCTTTACCAGATGCCTTCCCCTAGGTATGGAAGCTGCTACTGGTCTCTACTCACTTAAAAAGTCATCTTTTCTTTCTAGAATTCAGCTCATTAGCATTTCTTTGCTTGTATAGCTTTTCGTAGCCCTATAGAAAAATATAACTTATTTGATCTGGGTTTATCTTGTTACCACAGGAAAGAGGTTCGTTCTTGTCCTTCTCTATCATAATTTGATGTGAAACTCAATATTGGTTGGGGGGTTTTGACATGACTTTATGAATAGAAATAGCTATTCCAGAAGTATTTATATCCTGGAGGTTCTCTAGTTTCAACGTTAGTGGTTATTGAATTTCTTTTAATCCTGTAGTTTTATGCTATAGCATGTTTGGGTGAAGTTAGCAAGGAGTTGTTTTTGCTACAATAAAGATTATTCTTTTATGTGGCCTGTGGACATCAAAAACATAATTTGAGAAAGTCAAAATGGAGAAAAGGAAAGTGAAAATTATGATTATTTATAGCTAAATGGCAAAGGAACTAATACTATTTTTTAGTAAAATTTCCAGGCTTATGAATTTAGAAGAATTTAGCTACAGCTATGTATTATACTATGTGAAGTGGTCCTTAAAATATTCGGATTTCTTGCCCTTGTCAGTGGGTGGTAACTCTGGAAGATTTTCTTACCTAGTAAGTAAGAATAGCCTTTATTTGCCCATCTGACACAAGCACTTGGCTGAAGGCTCCCATAATCACCCATGGTGGCTGTGGGAGTGAGTGCAGATGGAAAAGGATAGAATGCACTGAGGAGGAGGCAGCACTGGGCACCATGGAGTCTGTATGACAAGATTAACATCATTGTCAAAGTTGTTTTTGGAAATAGGTCCTGGAATAAATGTTTCCAGAACGTGCAGAGATAGTATTTTTAGGAGACATAACAACCCCAGTTCTAATATTGGCTTTTGGTGATGTGTTGGCCTGTGTACTACCTGAAAAATGAGCCCACGTGTGTCTATATATACTCCTCCCCTAAAGAGCATGCCTACTTGCCCTTTCCAAATAATGGCCATTGCTTTTCATTTTCATTTTTAAAAAATGAAATTGAGACCTCAGTGATGTTAGCAATTCCCACGCCTGCTGCCCCCCCCACTACACCCCCCAACGGTTGTCAGTAGAAAAGCTTGTGTGGTTCTGGTTCAGGGAGGCCCTGTTTGGGGTTTCTTCCTCTTTCTACCTCTTTTCAGTAGCAGTATCAGTTTCACCTTTGGGCCAGGGCTAGATATCCTCTTCTTTCTTCCTCTTCCTTGTCGCCCTTTAGAAGGAAGTTTCACTGTCTACCTGCTCGGTTATTGGTCTTTCATTATGTTAATCATGCTGATGGATACAAAGAGCTAAAGACTTGGAGTAAAGCAAGACATTTCAAGCAGGAGACAAAGGAAGGAATCCTAGAAGGCAGAAGGGGTCAACGAGTCAATGTTTTGACAATGGTTTTGTCTTATATTTAGTGAGAGAACTTTGGGGGAAGCATTGCCATTAAGAGGAGAGTGAGAATGGCCAAAATGGACTAAAGCATCTTAAAGATTTTTACTATATATTATGTGTAGGTAGTTACACCTCTCACTACAGATTTATATTTATTTCCATGTTTAAAACTGTAGACATCAAATTTTTCTTGTAATCAAAACCATGCCACTGGTGGCCTCAGCTATATTTAGGTTTTATTTTCAGTTGGTACTTTACCTTTGTGATATAGTCAATAAAAAATGACTTAGAATTTCCTTTCTGCCCTTTCCCTTAAAAGAAAGCCTCCTATACTCCTTTACGTATGGACAACTGAATTTCCTTTTTAGGAGCTTAATCCCTTGATTTTGAAGCTTTGCTTCATTTGAAAACGTTGACCTCACTGAACTTTAGTGTGAGCTATTTATACTTCAGGGGAAGGAATGTCTTTTATACTGGCAATGTAGAACAGAGTTTAAGGGATACCATAAATGGGGCTACACAATGCAGGAGAAAAGAGGGAAAAAAAAGGATGCCAGGAAAAAAGATAAGAAATGTTGCCAGTTTTGCAGCTTTGCTAAGAGTTGGTTATATTGCCAACAGTGTAGATTCTGGCTTCAAGACCCTGAAGCTGAAGCCTTATTAAGTTTTTATTTCTCATTTTGTAAAGTTAGAAGGGCATGCTGGGACAAAAAGGAAGGAGAGGACAGGGAGTGGTAGAACAGGGAAGGAAATTTTCCATGGGGACAAGTTTGACCTCTTAGTTTGGGAGGGAAGAAAATGAACTTTTTGAGCCAATAACAGCAAATAACAACAACAATTGCATGCATAGTAATAACGTAATTTGAGTATTTATGTGCCAGGCACTGTGCTAAGCACCATGCTTCCTGCCACAGCATTGAAGTCTGACTGTTTAAAATGTGTAAATATGTGTTTCCCTGCAGTGCTAGAGAATCTGAGTTAAAACGATATGCCTCCTACCATTGCATTTCCTCGGCCTTATTTTTTTTTTCTTTTTAAAGTTTATTTAAACTGGCTATGTTGTACGACTCTTTGTAAACTGCCTTAAACCTTTTTTTGGAACAAGACAAGATATAAATAAATAAAATAACCTATATACAAACTAGGAAAGTTACAGATGCGTGGATATTTCAGACTCTTGCTATTCTTTCCAGTGCCATTTCCCAGCTCTAACTGAAGCTCTCCTTCATAGCTCTTTTGACCACTTAGGGAGTAGAAGCTTTTGGTGTGGCCTTTAGGTCACATTTCTCACACTCACTCAGATCTTGAGTCAGCAACTGCTGCCCTCCTCTGAAATGTTCCTTTGGTTATTAGTCATTACATTTTGGTCTCTAATATCTCTTTTTACTTTAAAATCCTGTGAGTCTCTGAGTCTCTCCTGCCATAGCTATTGATCCTTGGTGGGCAGCTTCTTCTAAATACTATTAGAAGATACATAGGAAGGTGAGCTAGGCAGATGAGGATGAATGGCAAAATTAAAGTTTTAAGTCAAGAATACCTTCTTTTAATTCTCCATCCTGTCTTTTTGAAGGACTCCCTTAAATATTGTAATCTCCTTGGATTCCTATTTATGCTCATATGTTTTATAAAACACAGGACACATTCCCATTTGTTTTCACTTTCAAAATTAGTTGGTGGAAGGAGGCTGTGAGTCACCAGGAAGCAAGAATATTTCTCATGGGGGCACAAAATGTTAGCTATTATATAAATCATAGATGCATAGAATAGGGAAATAATTGAGCCAAATCTCTGTATTTTACAGGTAAGTAAACTGAGGCTCATCACATTCAGATGGCTCAAAGCTTCCAGAAACTTGGGACGTGCCTTTGCTGGGGAGTCTCTCCATTTTGCAGTCCATGGCCTTAGGTGAGCCACCTCTTTTCACAGTGAGATCACCAGAGGCAGCCTCCTGGAGCAGTTCAGGAGTCATAAAATTGGTGAGGAAAGAGTTTGTGATGTGATTTCCAGTGAAGGTAAGTTCTGTAGAAGTACAAAACATCGTTATTGTGACTTGAGGTGCTTGATAGCCCATATGACTGCTCACAAATGAAACCTAAAAATACTCCAGCATGTGGGATGTAACTTTGTAGGTGTCTGTGACTATAAACGCAGAACCAGAAATAGAACTGGGGGTACATGGTGTTGCTTAGCAATACAAGTGAAAATGGGATGAAAATGGAGTTCTTCAGCAGAGAAAAAGTTGTTTACTAGAAATAAAGACACACTGGGGGCTGGTTTTTCAACTTTATATATAGTCATGAAAATGAACTTAGTTCTCTGAATTTCTGGGTTTATTGCTGTCACTAGCAACATCAAAAGAAATGTTTTATCCATTTAAACTTTTCCTGAGGGGGAGTGTTTGTAGATGGAGTTGGCCATAGGCACTTTGGAGATGTTAGGAGGTTACTGCCTTTTTAATGGATACAGCATCTAGTGCAAAACAGAACCAAAACATTAACACAAATGACTAGGACTCTCAGTGGCTTGAGGAAACACATCTCACCATGAAGGAACACGAAGTTATAAAAATCTTTTTGCTGGTTATGTCAAAATGTTAGTTTGTCTCTCAATAATTTTGTGTGGTAGACATTATCTTGCCAGTTTTACAGGTGAGAAAGCTCAGGCTGAGAGAAATTGATTGCCCCAAGTCACATAGACTTGGGGGGGCAGAACCAGGATTCTAACTCAGGTTTGTTTGTACAGAGTTTTGACTTTTTTCCACTCCAATACATCACCCAAAGAGGAGCCACCCAGGTGCTGGAGTCTGGGCATGGTGGCAGATGACTCTGTACACACTGGGAAAGCGTCCTACAGATAGTTGTTCTTGAGTTGAGTGTAAACTGCAGTGAAGACGTCAGAAGATTTTTAAAGACAAAATTTGTGTTCTGAAAAGCTATTGTCTCAATGTCTTATTGAAATTGTTTATTGTTACTGAGATTTTCAAAAGTTAGCTACATCGTAAGCACCTTGGGTGCAATGATACCATTTTAAAGGTTTCCTAATGCTTACAAAGTGTTCTACTAGATGCTTAATGAATATTTGTTAATGTAACTTGAGCTGTCACTCAAAGATTTAGGGAAAAGATGAATAGGAGAATTTGCAGCGACCAATCTTACAGTCATGAAATGAGTTTAACATAGGGTAAAAGTGATAGGAATGATTTTCTATGATCCAGTTTGATTTGATGTGCCAGTTTTAAACAGGCACAAGTTAAAAGTAAGAAGAAAACATTTCAGGAAAGAACAAGGTGTTCCCCTGTGGAAGGGCATCCCTTTGACATTGAAGACAATAACCATCGACAAACCATGAATGAAGTTGTTTATTCACTGGGGAAACTTGTTCAGAATTCTAACTTTCTATACGAGTTAGAGATGGATTGATTAAAACATTTTTTTTATTCATCTAATAAATGACACCTGAGTGTCAGGCACTTGAGCTATGGAACAGAGCGAGATATACGCCCTCCTCAAGATACATGTCTTATGAACAAGTAGACATAAACAGTGTCAGGTGTTCAGGTGGTTTTATAAGTATATAGGACATAAAATTACTTCAGATATTTAAAAAAAACAACCCTTGAAAGCCCTTGGTATTGGGCTGAGAGTCCTTTGAACCTGGCCATTGATAATTCTTCCTTTTCTTTGGAAAATTGGAACTATTGTTCCTAAAATGTGGATGTTAATGCTCTGAAAACTCCATGCCAGGAGAAAATGGAAATTTGTTGCTTTAAGGGAAAGAGACCAAAAGACGTTGTGTTGTGCCATATTTTAAAATGATCTAAAATGATTTTCTCTCTGCTTAGAAATTATATGTACTTAGCATATTAGTGTTTCCAGTGCAAAATGGTGGTAGTGGAGGAATTCCTCTCAGTGCCTTGCATGAGAAAACGAAACCTAAACTTAACTGTCATCTTTCTCTATTTTCTGTCCTGTAATAAGTAATCAAAAGAGATCAGAAAGCCTACCTCCTTTGAAACAGATACTAAATTGAGCCCTTGAATATTGGCCTTGGGGAAATTTTTCTTGTTTCTGCTGGTATACAGTTGATTTTTGATGAACTTGAATTATAAGAGCTAAAATTGAAAGCTGGAGTACAATTCTTATATGAATTTGAACCATAGGAGCCTTGAGAGGGAATATGGGTCATGCTGACACCTTGAACATCTAAAGGGCCTCACAACACCTGGAGAAACTGATCAAGATCAGATCCATAGGACTGGAAGTAGACTTACAGAATTCTTTCTAGTTGTATTTTCTTGGATAGTATGAGACGTTTAGTTGTACATACAAGAAGTATATGTTGGTATCTACCTTGTGTCAAAAAATGTATGAGGCATTGGAAAGATAGGACTAAACAAAGACCCCTGTGGTCTTTGTGGTCATGGAGCTTCTAGTAGCAACGAATGAATATAATTAGGTTTCTAGAGGTAAATGTCATTAAAATATAGGTTTTCCAGAGCAAGTTTGTTCTCTTCTAACTTATTTGCATCTGAATAATTTAAGCTGATTCATCAAAGTTTGACAAGGGCACTGGGAATCTTGCAAGATACAAGTTATTTCAGAATATATCAGGTTGTAGCAAAGCATGGTTTCCTGTGTAAGCATGATGAAAAAACAATGCAGTCAGCAAGGCAATAATACAGAGAATTAAACCTTGAGACTCAATCAAGAGTCTTTGTCTCAAGCAACTTCTCTTACAATAAGGAAAACAAGAGCAAATTTGAGGGAGAATGAGTTCACCTATTCATCTATAGTTATATAATTAAAATTAATATGCATGATAAATCGCTACATGATTAGAAAGATTGAAGTGCTGTAAGTATTCAGAGTGTGAGTTGTTTTATTCTGGGTGGTTTTACATGACTGTTATCCCCTCTTCAACTGCAAGCTCTTCAGGAGAAGGGTCCAAAAAACAGGATGAAATAACAATTACAGTTTTTGCTGTGTAAACTATACATTAAAAACATGGGAAGACCATACATTTTGTGATGTAAGACAGAAAAAAAAAAAAAAAAACACTCCAAAACCAAAAGGAAGCTGAATGCTTTGTTTAGAGATACATATTAAATATATCCAATTAAGCTAAAATCAATCAGGCCCTTCTAAATAACTTTATTTCAAAAGGAATTAGAAGTCCAGTGTATTTTGGCTAATGGAAAAAAATGATTCTAACAAAACTAGTATGCAATTAATTTTAAAAGCCAAAATATCTCTTACATGATTTTGTGTGTATTTTGAAAATGTTTATATTAAAAAAGATAAGGTTTAAAGCTTTCACTGATAAACAGGATTTCAGTCACTCAAGTGCAGACTTAATGGCTTGCAGAATCACACATTTAACTTTTATGATGTGTCACTTGCCATTTAGGACTACTAATAGTTAATTACTACTGTATCACTAGATTTATTAGATGACTTTGTCTTAGTAGTCCTTTCATCCCCATAATCAAATTCAGAATATCTGATGGAACATCATAATATGTTGTCATGTCAGATTCTATTCACTATTTTGTGTGGTTTAAGGCCAAGTAACCAGTTACTGATTTTTCACATGTGAAATGGGTTTCTCTTCAATGGATATGGTACCTGCATAATCTGCTTGCCTGTCCCATCTCCTTTTTTGTAATGAATGTTACGAAATATCTTAAACCAGTTTACAGCATTCTCAGTTTCCTCCTGTGTTTTCCCCTGACAAAGTCTATGATGAAAACACCGGAGAGAGATGGAACCAAACTAAATGGCCACCAGACTTGGTCATATTATTGTCACTTCTGGCAGCACATGAGAATAAGCACACTCTGGGGCATTTGTTCTCATCTGCTGCCAGAAACAAGGAAGGATTCATTTTCTGAGGCCCTTGGTTTTCCAACTTACATTATTGAATGAAAATGACTAATGTGAACGTGCCCATTGGAAGATGTGTATTTTTACTCATGAGCTCCCATAAAAGTATCCTGCTTATTAGTTCATCTCTTCTCTCCATGATGTCTCTGAATTGCAACAGAGTTTAAAACATCAGTTTTCTGGACTAGGGTTTTTAACTGGAGATCTTCATTGCCCCCATTGGCTTTCACACAGTTCAGTGCATCCTGATAGTTTGAAAAAACAACAGGAAATAGCTCTGCTGGGAGTGGTTCTATTGCTTCTCCATTCCCTATATTGGTTGACCCTTTCATATCTTACTATCTATAGCTCCGAGAATCTGTTTTCCAGCATCACTATTTGTTATCCTGACAGCCACATCACTTGCAGTGAAGAAGGCAAAGGCTAAAAATTTGTCTTTTCTCTCTACTTTGTTCAGGATTTTCTCCTGTGTTGCCATGACAGATACAGAGCTATGACGCTCTGAAACTTCGTTATTTTTCTTTGTTTTTGCTGTTTTAAAAAGTAAAGGTTCACCAGTGACTGATTCAGAGCAAAATTTAAAACTGGCTCCACAAGTTTCTTTGTGGAATCAAACTCTCCTAGTCACAGGGCTTTCACTGTTACTGAAGGGGTACAGAAGATTCATTGTGCCATTTTCTTTCCCAATGACATCAGCAGAAATCCATGTAGAAATGCAGTTTTTAGTCTTAGCACTGCACTTAGAAATGCACTGCAGCTTCTCCTTTACTTGGGAGCATTGTTTTTACTCTATAGCTCATTAGAAATTCTTAGGTGTTTCAGTTCATCATCCTGATATAAGGGATCACTCTCTAAATTCCTCTTTCATCAAGTGAAATCTGCTCTGCTGGTTGTGCTTAGAGCACTGCAGTGTGTGTCTTTCTTGTTTGGGTGGCTTTTCAGAGTATCAGGTTTCCTTAAGGGGCCGAAAGTCAGGGGTTCATCCTGGAATGAGTAATCATTAATCTTTACCCACTCAGTGTCCTTACCTACTCAGAGTAACACTCTGAGGACTATTGTTTGGGGTAATTTCCCTATTTTCAAGTCAATTTTACTACAAACTTTGAAACAGCAGGATTCAGTTTGGAGACCCTGTTTTAAGCTTTACCTATGGAATATTTTGTCTCTGTAGCCTCCAAATGGACAGAGTTTTGGCACTTTATGTGTAACCTTAGGATACTTTCCACAGAAGGACTTTGTTGACTTTCTTTAGTCTTAGCTCAGTATTGCTTTTGTCAGTTTTGCCAGCTTTGGTCTTAATCCTTGGCTATCTATGGAAATCTTTCTTCAGAAATCAAAGCATTTATGTCTTTCTTTCATGAAGCCCATATTTCAGGGTGGATATTTCACAAATACAGCAAGGTATACAATAATTAAGGAAGAAAATGCACAGAGCTTATACATCATGCTTATGGTTATAGGATTTGTTTGCGGACTCAGGTAGGAGAGCAAGGAAATGAGTAGGGAGGCCAGGTCATGATGCATTATTTAACACTGCGTAATTTTCAAGCAGCATACTTTGATGGGGATGTTATTAGAAATAAATGTTGAGTTTCAGGTCACGGTGACTAGAGGGTGCTTCAGGTTACAGCTGTAGGGCTATGGCTATTGGAACAATGCCACACCGTACCACCTGATTACTGGGTAAAAGTCATCTCTTTTGTTCGTACATTTCCTTAAACAGATTCGCCTTCACAGAAGCCCATAATGAGACAAAGGCTTGCCATTTAAAGTGTGCCTGAGGATCAGCAGCATCAGCATCACTTGGAAACTTATTAGAAAAGTATACTACAAGCCTTACTCCAGATGTACTCAAGCAGTATTTGTATGTAAATATTCAAGTCCAAGCAGCACTGGTATAGAGGAAGCCATCGTATCTTCTCCAGGAGTACTTATAGACAACAAAACATTGTTTCAGCTAGGATGAGAGCTTAATTTCCTATTTAGCAGCTGGAAGCTTTTGAGGGGTTCCTTTTTTTTTTAAACACCATGTGCCTTGAAGTGACCTGTTTCACAGGCTTACAGCCAGGCCATGTCAGTGGACAATAGGACAAACCCACCTGCAGGTGGCCTACTCAAGCTCTGTCATGATACCTGCAGCCTTTACAGTCCTATGAAGGATATCCTTGGGTTAAAGTAGAGCATGGCTGAGATCGATTCTGCATAATTTCTCCTAAAAACTAACTGATCTGCCTATGTTAGGCATTTGATTTATTTGGTTAAAATGTCTGGGGTAGCTTCACAAATGATTTCTGCTTGGGGGGTTTCCCAAGATGGAAGTTAGTGTGGCACTGCAGTAGACTTTCTCTGCTGTTGAAGGGCCTGCGGGTCAGTCTGACACCAACCCCAAAGGCCCTAGAACTGCAGGGCCACCTGGGATCTGGCTCAAACTGGGGTCCTGACTTGACAGCCACTCTTGTTAAGCTGCAGGCTGTCTGAGGAAAGTTGGCTTGGAGGTGAATAGACCTTCTTGAGCAGCAACTTTTTAAAGGAATATTTCTTCCTGCCCACTAATAAGGGATAGCAGTCAGAATAGTAGCTTGCATGTCAGGTTTCTGGCTTAATGCTACACATCCTGAGAAACTGAGTAAGTCAGGTGACTTCTCTGAGTCTCTATCTTTTTCATTTAATGAAGAAGCACAGCACTGGTACTGTCTCAAGCTGTGAAATTTTGTGAGTCCAGCACGACTTTAGGATCCTACATGGAGACTTCAAAATTTGAAGCTGTGCCTGTACTTGAATTAAAATTTAAAAAGACCCTATCCTTCAGGTTGCTGGAGGCACAGCATAGATTTTCACAGGGTGTGTTAAACTGACCTGTAGAGGCCTTGCCTTTACAAAGATATTTACAGGGCCTCTGACTGATGCAAGCATGATACCAGGGGACTTTTGAAGTGTCAAGGAGTAAGCAAGGTATACAACAATTAAGAAAGAAAATGCATAAACGATGGGAGAGAGCAGGGGATTAGGTACTGACCCGACTGTAATAGTCTTTTCAGAAATAATCTAAGAAATGGTGTTAAAAGGAACTGAAACTTTTGGGACCCAAAGGAGCATCTCTCTGGCATAATAGGAAAGCTGTCAAGAGTTGAATTGTCTTGTGTTTGACAGTAAGATTAAGGTTGCCTATTTCTAATGAAATCAGAATCTTTACGGTCTCTGACCAATGTTCCCAAAGTGTCAAAACAATGCTAATTGCAGCCTCTTTGTTTAGGGAGCACCAGTCTTTGAGAACAAATGTTCAAATAATCGGTCTAGGTTTACCTCTTTGTTGAGGACTGGAGTAAGGAAGGAAGAGAAGAAGAGAACCATCTGTTAGTCTAATTCCTTCCTGTATTATTTTACAACAAAATATCTGGTACAGAGAACACAGAGCCTGGAGGGAGAAAGCCCAATATATGAATGCTGGGTAATGCTTATCAGAAGGAAAACCCAGTGTACTGTAGGATCAGAATATCTTAGATTTAGCTTTAGAAAGTGATCATACTGTAAAGAGATTCAAATTCATTAGTAGCACATGCAAGTCAAAACAACAAGGATATGCTACTTTTTACCCATTGTGTAGGGCAAACATTAGAGTCATACGATGCCTAGCGCCAGTGGTGGCGTGGATACTCAGGAAATTTTGTGCAGCACAAGTGGTAGTGATGAATGGAGAAGCCATTCTGGAAAGCAGTCTGGTAGCAAGTCTTAACACACTACTGTAGTTGTGTTTTGACTGGGGGAGGGGAGAGGTGAGGGGCTTTCTATGGACTGATAACAAGTGGGCTGTGTACTCGGGAGTCAAAGACTTACGGAAAGAAGCAAAACATTGAATCAGTGGATTCACAAACCTATCTCTTTCAGCAAGATATTGGGAGACTCAGGTGACACAGGGAGGCGGGTGGGTAGGAGGTGGGGGACCAAGGAGGGTGAACTAAGAAAACTACTGGAATCCAACCCAATGGAGCAGAGGCTTCACCTGATGGGACTGTGTGGGCAATCCTTCCAGTGGCCTCAGTTATAAAGCTCCTTCCTCTAGCTGGTGACTTCATAATGTGACAAGCCACATGCATATGAAACATTAGAGAAGAGCACTAGCTAGCTCTAGCTTTGGAGAACTTGCCTGCAGTGGACAAAGAGTGAGACCACAGGGCTAAAAATAAAGCACTCTGAGCAAGCAAGCACAAACATTTCTTAGATTTTGCAGTCCTGGTATCTCTTCAGCTATGATGGCTACAGGCAGTGTACACAAAGCAAGTGTTGAAGAATTCACAGCACCTCACCTGTTACATTGTTAACACACTGTGTGGATGGAAGGCCTTGGAGAATACAGGAACTTTGTATCTTGAGTAGCTTGTGTTGGGTTACCGGCAGAAGGCTACTGCTTTCATTATCATCTCTACCCTCTGCTGTCACGAAGTAGGGTTAGTTCATTCAAAGGGATTAGGATTGCTAGACAGGGGAATCAAGAGTTAGTGACTTAATTATGAAAATCTTATACCCATAACACAAAAATTTTGGAATTTGGTATTTTGAAATTTTTAGAAAACAGCCATTTTTATCTCTCAAAGCTATAGCTTTTCGGATTTCTTTCCATTCTATTTCATTTTTTTTCCCCGAAGAAAACAGTGTGCTTTCTTTTACTTAATATTAAATCACCTGTGGCTATTTTTCTAACGTTAATGGCATCAGTATAAATAGATGCACATTCTTCCACAGACTTGATTTTGACATCTAGAGCTGCTGCTTTATAATGGTATGATCTTGAGCAAGTAACTTGTATTCCTAGAACCTGGTTTTCTACATGTGCAAAATGAGAGAAGTGGAGTAGAACAAAGCCCTCCTCTCAGCTAATGACCTGTCATAATGGTGGTGAAGCTGAGACTAAAGATCTGGTTCTTTCTTCTTCTTACATTGTGTCAATTCTGTATCTTTGAAAAAGTTATCAAAATATGCTGAATTAAAAGGTTCCTCCCATTCAGAAATTTCTTTAACTTTCTTGACAGGCTGTCCTCCCAGACTGTGGTTAGATTCTTTGCCAGGGAACTTTGGGCTTTCTAAAGCAGTCCATTGCTTTGCACAAGAGCTCAAATTGTGAGCATGTACTTTATTGAGTTGTAACCAGCCTCCATGTAACCTCTTTCCACTGGCCCCTGGGTCTGCCCCCTGCAACAGTACAGAGTTGGTCTAATTAATCTTCCACTCAATAGCACTTCACGTATATCTTCTCTTCTCTAGAAAAATACCCAGTTTCCCTGGAATGACCTCTTAAAAATGTATCTTCTATATTTTCTGATTATACAGAATTTATTCTTTATATGCTTTCTGGTTTGTTCTTTATCCTGTAAAACTATGATACTCAGCAAAGAATACAGTGTGCGGTCATGACCAGAACAAGGTATGTTGGAATAATCTTTCTTCATATGGACATCACTATTAACCAGATCACATCAATGTTTTCAGCAGTCAGATTGTGCTGTTCACCTATATAAAGCCTCCAGTCAAAAGTTTCTTGGGTCTGTCTCTCTCCCTCTTAATAAACAGCTGTGCATACTTTTTTTGGCCAAATGAGGCTGCACACATTACTGCTAAATTGCTTGCTGTTGGTTTTGGTCAGTGCTTCTTGCATAATGAGGGAGACTGTGTGAATCTGGATTCTGCTTCCAGCTGTGTCATCTGCAAATTAATTCTTCATGCCATCTGAACCTTCATGTAAATTACTTGAAAGTGGTAATGAAGCAAAAAACAGACACACAGACCCACAGAACAGGATAGACAACCTGTTCCTATCTTCAAGAATTCTTGGCTAAGTCCCCAAAAGCAATTGCACAACAACAAAAATTGACAAGTGGAACTGAATTAAACTAAAGAGTTTCTGCATAGCAAATGAAACTATCAACACAGTAAACAGACAATCTACAGAATGGGAGAAAATACTCTTAGAGTATGCACCCAACAAAGTTCTAATGTCCAGAATCAGTAAGGAACTTAAATCATCAAGCAAAAAACAACTCCATTAAGAAAGAGGGCAAAGGACATGAACAGACACTTCTCAAAAAGTGACATATAAGCGGTCAAAAAACATATGAAAAAATGCTCATCACTAATCAGGGAAATGCAAATCAATACCACAATGAGGTAGCATCTCACACAGGTTATAATGGCTATTTTTTAAGTTTTTATTTTTATTTTCATTTTTAAATTATACTTTAAGTTCTAGGGTACATGTGTACAACGTGCAGGTTTGTTCCATATATATACATTGCCGTGTTGGTTTGCTGCACCCATTAACTCATCATTCACATTAGATATTTCTCCTAATGCTATCCCTCCCGAATCCCCCACCCTACGACAGGCCCTGGTGTGTGATGTTCCCTGCCATGTGTCCAAGTGTTCTCATTGTTCAATTCCCACTTATGAGTGAGAACATGTGGTGTTTGGTTTTCTGTCCTTGTGACAGTTTGCTCAGAATGATGGTTTCCAGCTTCATCTGTGTCGCTACAAAGGACACAAACTCATCCTTTTTTATGGCTGCATAATATTCCATGGTGTATGTGGTGAGAGAGGGCATCCCTGTCTTGTACCAGTTTTCAAAGGGAATGCTTCCAGTGTTTGCCCATTCAGTATGATATTGGTTGTGGGTTTGTCATAAATAGCTCTTATTATTTTGAGATACATTCCATCAATACCTAGTTTGAGAGTTTTCAGCATGAAGGGCTGTTGAATTTTGTCAAAGGCCTTTTCTGCATCTATTGAGATAATCATGTGGTTTTTGTCTTTGGTTCTGTTTATATGCTGGATTACGTTTATTGATTTGCGAATGTTGAACCAGCCTTGCATTCTAGTGATGAAGCCCACTTGATCATGGTGGATAAGCTTTTGGATGTGCTGCTGAATCCGGTTTGCCAGTATTTTATTGAGGATTTTTGCATCGATGTTCATCAGGGATATTGGT
>NW_016803367.1:1269714-1320441 GCF_001698545.2 Rhinopithecus bieti
CTTGTGGGGGTTTATAGCTATAAATTTCCCTCTACACACTGCTTTAAATGTGTCCCAGAGATTCTGGTGTGTTATTTCTTTGTTCTCATTGGTTTCAAAGAACATCTTTATTTCTGCCTTCATTTCATTATGTACCCGGTAGTCATCCCGGAGCAGGTTGTTCAGTTTCCATGTAGTTGAGCAGTTTTGAGTGAGTTTCTTAATCCTGAGTTCTAGTTTGATTGCACTGTGGTGTGAGAGACTGGTTTGTTGTGATTTCTGTTCTTTTACATTTGCTGAGGAGTGCTTTACTTCCAACTATGTGGTCAATTTTGGAATAAGTGCGATGTACTGAGAAAAACGTATATTCTGTTGATTTGGGGTTGAGAGTTCTGTAGATGTCTATTAGGTCCAAACTGAGTTCAATTCCTGGATATCCTGGGCTCCTTCAGTATCATGCTGTGTAGCAGCAAAGGACTTCTTCCTACTACTCTGGGAAGTGGTCCCCTACCTCCTGGAAGCCATGAGAGGGTGATTGATGTTAGCAAATACATTTGCTGAGACTGTTTTCTTTTCTTTCTTTTTTTTGAGATGGAGTCATGCTCTGTCGCCCAGGCTGGAGTACAGAGGCGCGATCTCCACTCGCTGCAAGCCCTGCCTCCGGGGTTCATGCCATTCTCCTGCCTGGGAATGGGTTGAGAAACTACTTATGGGGTATCACCTATGGGGTATGCTTACTACATGGGTGATGAGATCATTCATACCCCAAACCCCAGCATCGTACAGTGTACCATGTAACAACCTACACGTGTACTCCTTGAATCTAAAGTGAAAGAAAAAAAGAAAGAAAGAAAATGGTGACCAAGGCAGGACCCAAAGATAGAACCTTGTGATTCTTTCTTCATCAGAGGGGGAAATAACAGCGAGAGGATTTCCTGGGTGGCATTTCCCTATTGAAAGGGGTTAAAGAGTTGTGGCTAAAAGGGTGAATTTATAGCCAGGGATCTTCCAGGCTGCTGATGGCTGCCTCCATGAAAAGACAATGCCATTTGAATAGAGGGGAAGAAAAGAAAATACAAAGAATAAAAACCAAGTCAAGCAAGCCTGGCTTTAAGACTGGATAGTTTCTCTCCCAATCTACCTAGGTCTTGGTGCCAGTAATGTAGAAAATCAAAAGGAGAAATTTTTTCCTAAAACTTCAAGGGAAACACAAGCCAAGAAGTAGATCTAACTCTCTGAAGTTATCTAGAAATCCATGCTTAGTAGAAGTTGGACCTGAAAAGATACTCTTTCATAAGGTCACTCAGATCTTTTTTGGAGAATTATTTTTGTTCTTCTGGGCAGAGTTTGTGAAACATTTCTGCAGAATTATTGTCTCTTGTGACAGAAAAAGACCTACAGTAACTTATGGATGGTAGAGCTGCGATACCTCAGGATGAAAATCAGCTTATCTGGAGTGTTTGAGAAGGGATTCACATTGATTGTGTACAACCTACTAATTTCCATGTAATTCTGTACTAACTTATAACTTTAGTTCTGCCTGCTGGAGAAATGGGGTCTTCATGTGGAGTAGAAACATGTGGGTGAATGTTTTATTCTGAGAAAAACTCACAAGAGCTGGGAGGATTAAAGGATATATAGATATTACCTCTAAAAGTCAGATGCATTTAGAATGCAACTTTCATGGGTGGATGCTTAGTTAGTCCCCTAATTTTGGAAGTAAAAATAAATGAAGGTCTCTCTCTCTCTCTCTCTCTCTCTCTCTCTCTGTTTGTTGTTTTGAACAGGAAGTTCAGTGAGGATTGAGAACACTATGTATTACTCTGTAGCCAGTTTTGGGGTAAAGGAATCTTAACCTTTGAGAATGACAGTGTTGGAAAGGAGAGTAAAGCTGGCTGACCATCTGGGACTTTTATGAAACAACTAATGGGGATGCTTCATACGAGGGAGTGTCTGGGGGTTTGGAAGTAATTAAACACATTTAAGATTACTTAACTTTAAAAAATGCCTTGTAATGCCTGTAGCCCTAGCTACTTCAGAGGCTGAGGCAGGAGGATTGCGTGAGCTCAGGAGTTCAGGTTGCACTCCAGCCTTGGTGACAGACCCCCCATCTCTGAAGAAATTCCTTGAATTTTATAGAATCTTAGATTTTAGAGAACATTTACTAAATATTTTATAAATGAGAGAATTGTGACCTAGACAGATAAAGAAACTCCATCAAGGTCATAATGCTGGGCAGTGGCAGAGCTTGGCTAGAGCCCAGGTTGTCCAAGAGTCCAGGCTGGTTCTCTTCATTCCTACTGCACTGCATCACACCATTTTCAACTTCCTCCTCTCTGTTCCCTGCCTATAGTTCCCCTTCAGCCATAGCCACAGGAGAACAAAAATATAATGGAGTCTTACTTGCTAATGGGTGGCAGCATCCTACGTAGGCCTTAGTCCATGATCCATCGTCACATCAACCTCACTCCATTCTCCTCAACTCCCATTCCTGCCAGCCTTCATCCTGGGCTTCCACTTAGATGAGACTTGTCTTGAATGTCCAGAAATTCAGTACAAAAGTTTGAAATTCTAAGGGCTACCCATTTCCTTTCTTAAAATGTTGAGAAAATTTCCTAGTTTTGAAACATGCAGCTGCCTAATCCTTGGAAGATGACCTCTGTAACAGCACTGTTGTTGTGGGGGCAGAAATATAATACAATTGAGGACTATGGGTTATTCTAGAATGAATACTGAATGGGTGGAGGGCCAAGGGAGAATCACGTATATTTACTAATACTTGATTAACTTCATTGTACAGCACATTGCTCACATAATCAGGCACCTCATGTGTTTTACATTTTTTTTCCCCCCAGATTAAATGAAGTCTCAGGGCTGCTTCTGCAGACAGATAGCTTTTGACCTTCTGTCACTCAAACTTTGGGCTACATGATTGTCAATGTATTTCAGGATTGGCTCTGTCAGTATATAGACACTGGAGAGGATGAATATTTTGAAAAATGTTGTGCCATTGATGCTCAGTAGTGAAGACTTAATACACTTTAGACTCCCTCACAGAAGGCTACTGTAGAGTCAAGAACCGCAAGGACAGTGTTTGATTATCAAATCCAACTCCTTCCTTTTGTAGAAGGGGAAAGCTAGATCTACAAAATAGTTAAATGGCCTCAAGGTTCACCCAGTTGTAACATAAGCCAGAATTCCCTTCCTTTCTAAAGCTGAATAATACTTTATTGAATATGTGTACCACATTTTGTTTATTCATCCATCTGTCGATGGGCACTTGGGTTCTTTCCATGTTTTGGCTATTGTGAATAATGCTGCTATGAAAATGACGGTAAAAATATCACTTGGTACCTTTCATTTTCTTTAGGTGTATTACACAGAAGTTGAATTACTGTATTCTGTGGTAAATCTCTTCAATGTTTGGAGAATCCAACATACTGTTTTCCACAGGAGCCGCACCATTTTACATTTCCCCCAGCAATGCACAAGAGTTCTAATATCGTCATACTCGCTACCTATTTTCTACTTTATTGATAGTTTCCTTCATATTTTTGATCCTAATCTATTTCTGCTTTCTTCTCCCTGCAGTTTTTGGTTTTAATTTTTATGGCATTTGAAAGTTCATCACTAAATTTTCAATGAGTACTTCTAAAAGATATTTTATTTTTTAAATACTGTATTTTTCATTTTTGCAGGTATATACTTGCAGGGTATGTGAGATTTTAATACAGGCATGCAATGTGTAATAATATCAGGCTAAATCCATCACCTTAAGTGTTTATCCTTTATGTTATAAACAATCCAGTTATAATCTTAGTTATTTTTAAATGCAGAATTTATTGACTATAATCGCATGATTGTGCTATCAAATACTAGATCTTATCCATTATATTGAACTATTTTTTTGTACCCATTAATCATTCCCACTTTGCTCCCAAACCCCTGCTATAGTTTCCAGCCTCTGGTAACCATCCTTCTGCTCTTTATCTCAATGAGTTTAATGGTTTTAATTTTTAACTTCCGTAAATAAGTGAGAAGATGCAAAGCTTGTCTTTCTGTGCCTGCCTTGTTTCACTTCACAGAATGATCTCCAGTTCCATCCATGTTGTTGCAAATGACAGGATCTCATTTTTTTTTTTTTTTTTTGTGACTGAATAATACGCCATTGTGTATCTATACCATATATTCTTTATCCACTCATCTATTGTTGGACACTTAGGTTATTTCCAAATCTTGGCAATTGTGAAGATTGCTGCAATGAACATGGGAGTGCATATAGGTCTTTGTTACACTGATTTCATTTCTTTTGGGTATATACCCAGCAGTGGGATTGCTGGATCACATGGTAGCTTTATTTTTAGTTTTTCAAGAAACATGCAAACTGTTCTCTATAGTGGTAGTATTAATTTACATGCCCATCAACAGTATGTGAGGGTTCCCTTTCCTCCATGTCCTTGTCAGCATTCGTTTTTGGCTGGCTTTTGGATAAAAGTCATTTTAACTGTGGTGAGATGACATCATTGTACTTTTGATTTCCATTTCTCTGATCAGTGATGTTGAGCACCATTTAATATACCTATGCGCTGCTTGTCTATCTTCTTTTGAGAGATGTCTATTCAGATATTTTCTCCATTTTTTGATTGGATTAGTAGATTTTTTTTTTATAGAGTTGTTTGAGCTCCTTATATATTCTGGTTATTGTTCCCTTGTCAGATGGGTAGTTTGCAAATATTTTCTCCCATTCTGTGGGTTGTCTCTTCACTTTGTTGTTTCCTTTGCTGTGCAGAAGCTTTTTAAACTTGATATGATATCGTGTGTCCATTTTTGCTTTGGTTGCCTGTGCTTGTGGCATATTACTCAAGAAATCCTTTCACAGTCCAGTGCCCTGGAGAGATTGTGTCCTTTGCTGTGCAGAAGGTTTTTAATGTGATGTGATATCCCCTGCCCATTTTTGCTTTGGTTGCCTGTGGTTGTGGGCTATTACTCAAGAAATCCTTGCCCAGTCTAATGTCCTGGAGAGTTGCCCAAAAGTTCTTTTAGTAGATTGATAGTTTGAGGTCTTCGATTTAGTTCTTTAACATATTTTAATTTGATTTTTGTATATGGTGACAAATAGAGGTCTAGTTTCATTCTTCTGCATACCGATATCCAGTTTTCCCAGCACTATTTATTGAAGAGACTGTTCTTTTTCCCATGTATGTTCTTAGTGACTTTGTCAAAAATGAGTTCACTGTAGATTTATGGATTTGTTCGAGTTCTCTATTCTGTTCCATTAGTCTGTGTCTCTTTTTCTGCCAGCAACAGGTTGTTTTGGTTATTATATTTCTGTAGTATAATTTGAAGTCAGGTAATGTGATTCCTCCAGTTTGTTCTTTTTGCTCAGGATAGCTTTGGCTACTTTGGGTCTTTTGTGGTTCCATATAAATGAAAGGATTGTGTTTTCTGTATCTGAAGAATGTGATAGCGAGAGGTGAAGCCAGCTGGACTTCCTGGGTTGAGTGGGGACTAGGATAACTTTTCTGTCTAGCTAAAGGATTGTAAATACACCAATCAGCACTGTGTGTCTAGCTAAAGGATTGTAAATGCACCAATCAGCACTTTGTAAAATGGACCAATCAGTGCTCTGTAAAATGGACCAATCAGCGCTCAGTAAAATGAAACAGTCAGCAGGATGTGGGTGGGGCCAAATAAGGGAGTAAAAGCTGGCCACGTGAGCCAGCAGTGGCAACCTCTTTGGGTCCCCTTCCACGCTGTGGAAGCTTTGTTCTTTTGCTTTTCACAGTAAATCTTGCTGCTGCTCACTCTTTGGGTCCGCACTACCTTTATGAGCTGTAACACTTACTGTGAGGGTCTGTGGCTTCACTCCTGAAGTCAGTGAGACCACGAACCCATTGGGAGGAACAGACAACTCTGGACATGCCACCTTTAAGAGCTGTAATACTCACCCCGAAGGTCTGTGGCTTCACTCCTGAAGTTGGCGAGACCACAAACCCACTGGAAGGAAGAAACTCTAGACACATCTGAACATCTGAAGGAACAAACTCTGGACACACCATCTTTAAGAACTGTAACACTCACTGTGAGGGTCTGCAGTTTCATTCTTAAAGTCAGTGAGACCAAGAACCCACCAGAAGGAACCAATTCCAGACACAATGGGAATTTTGATAGGTATTGCATTGAATCTGTAGATTGCTTTGGGTATCACAGACATTTTAACAATATTGATTCCTTGAATCTATGATTATGGAATATCTGTTCACTTTTGGTGTTCTTTTCAATTTCTTTCATCAAGGTGTAAAGGTTTTATTGTAGAGATCATTTATTTCTTTGGATTAAATTCCTACAATTTAAAAAAATTTGTACTTTTTACAAGAAGGTGTAAAAAACTAATAAAGTGTAGCTATTGTAATTGGGATTACTTTTTTATTTTTCAGACTGTTCACTGTTGGCATACAGAAGTGCTGATTGTCATGTGTTGATTTTGTATCCTGCAACTTTACTAAATTTATCAGTTCTATTTTTTTGGGAGGGGTGCAGTCTTTAGGTTTTTCCAAATATAACATCATATCATCTGAAAACAAGGTTAATTTGGCTTCTTTCTTTCCAGTTTGAATGCCCTTTTTTCTATTGTCTGATTTCACTAGCTCGGATTTCTAGTACTATACTGAATCATAGTGGTAAAAATGGGAATCTTTGTCATATTCCAAATCTTAGAGGGAAGGCTTTTTCCATCTTTCTCCATTCAGTGTGATACTGTTGTATATGGCTTTTGCTTTGTTTTGAGGCATACTGAGTTATTTTGAGGGTTTTTTTTTTTTTTATCATGAAGGTATGTTGAATTTTATTAAATGCTTTTTCAACATCAACTGAAATGATCATATAGCTTTTGTCCTTCATTCTGTTGACAAAATGTATCACATTTCTTGATTTGCATATGTTGAACCATCCTTGCATCTCAGGGATTAATACCACTTGGTCATGTGAATGATGTTTTCTAATGTATTGTTGAATTCAGTTTGCTAATATTTTATTGAGGGATTTTGCATTAATGTTCATCACGATACTGGCCTGTAGTTTGCTTTTGCTGATGTGTCTTTGTCTGGTTTTGGTAGCAGAGTAATACTGGCCTTGTAAATGAGTTTGGTTTTCTCCCCTTTTATTTTTGGAAATAGATTGAGTAGGTTTTGTAATAGTTCTTTAAATGCTTAGTAGAATTCAGTAGTGAAGTTCGTGGGTGCTAGGCTTTTCTTTGCTGAAAGAGCTTTTATTATGACTCTGACCTCATCACTTGTTATTGGTATGTTCAGGTTTTGGATTTCTTTGATGTTCAATCTTGGTAGATTGTATGTGTCTAATAATTTATCAATCTCTTCTAGGTTTCCCAATTTATTGGAATATAGTTGCTCTTAGCAGCCCTTAATGATCTTTGAAATTTCTGAGCTATCAATTGTAGTATCTCTTTTACCTTCTCTGACTTTGAGTGTTCTCTCTTTTTTCTTAGTCTGGTTAAAGTTTTGTTAATTTCATTTATCTTTCCAAAAAGCAACTTTTTTTTGCATTGATCTTTTGTCTTGTTTCCTTTGAATTTCATTTGTTTCCATTTCACTTATTCCTTCGTATAATTTTTTTTTTTCTAAATTCGGGTTTGGTTGGCTCCTTCTCTTCTAGTTCTTTAAGATGCATTGCAGACAGTTTATTTGAAGTTTTTCTTTTTTGATGTAGACACTTAGAGCTATAAATGTCTCAGTACTGCTTTTGCTGTATATCATAGATTTTGATTTATTGTATTTCCATTATCATTTGTTTCAAGAACATTTTCAATTTTCTTAATTTCTTCATTGACCCACTGATCATTCAGGAGCACATGATTTAACTTCCATGCTTGTATAATTTCCAAAATTCTTCTTATTGCTGATACCTAGTTTTATTCCATTGTAATGGGAGAAAATACTTAATATTATTTTATTTTTTGAATGTTTTAAGACTTGTTTTGTGACCTAACACATAGTCTGTCCTTGAGAATGATCTGTGTGCTGAGGGGAAGAGTGTATATTCAGAAGCCATTGGATGAAATGTTCTGTAAATATCAATTAGGTCCATTTGTTCTATGGTGCAGATTAAGTCAGATACTTCTTTGTTGATTATCTGCCTAGATAACCTTTGCAATGCTAAAAAGTGGGGTGTTGAAGTCCTCACCTGTTAATGTATTTGTGTCTAACTCTCTCATAGGCTGTAATAATATTTGTGTCATATATCTGGGTGCTCCAGTGATGAGTATATATATATATATTTATGTATTTTATATTCTCTTGCTGAATTGACCCCTTTATTTGTATATAAATGTGTCTGGAATTGGTTCATTCCAGTGGGTTCTTTGTCTCACTGACTTTAAGAATGAAGCCATGGACCCTCACGGTGAGTGTTAAAGTTCTTAAAGATGGTGTGTAGAGATTTTGTTACTTCAGTTGTTCAGACGTGTTCAGAGTTTCTTCTTTCTGGTGGATTCGTGGTCACACTGGTGGGTTCGTGGTCTCACTGGCCTCAGGAGTGAAGCCACAGACCTTCTCAGTGAGTGTTACAGCTCATAAAGGTGGCAAGGACCCAAAGAGTGAGCAGCAACAAGATTTATTGCAAACAGCGAAAGAACAAAGCCTCCACAGCATGAAAAAGGACCTGAGCAACTCTGGTGGCCTACTTTTATTCCCTTATTTGGCCCCACCCACATCCTGCTGATTGGTCCATTTTGCAGAGAGCTGACTGGTCAGTTTTACAGATTGGTCCGTTTTGACAGAGTGCTGATTGGTGCATTTACAAAACTTTAGCTAGACACAGAGTGCTGATTTGTGCATTAACAAACCTTTAGCTAGACAGAAAAGGTCTCCAAGTCCCCACCTGATTAGACACAGAACGTTGATTAAAAGAGGGGAAGCAAGAAAGAGACACAGACCTGCCATCAACCCGCGAAGAGGGAAAGGCAGTCCGTGCAGCACGTGATCCAGCCTGGGATCAAGCCCAGGCTCCAGCAGGTGCCGGCTGCGCTGAACCTGGGCCCACCTGGAACCTGTGCCCGCCCACAAGCGCTGCGCATAGCCCCAGCTCCCACCCGCACCTCTTCCTCCACAGCTCCCTGCCAGCAGAGGGTGCCGGCTCTGGCCTCAGCCAGCCCCAGAGAGGGGCCCCAACACCACAGTGGTGGGCTGAAGGGATCCTCCAGAGCGGACGCCGAGGCCAAGGAGGCGCTGAGAGGGAGGGAGGGCTGCTAGCACGTTGTCACCTCTCATAATGACCTTCTTTGTCCCTTTTATAGTTTTTGTTTTAAAATCTATTTCGTCTTATATATGTACTCTTGCTCTTTGATGGTCTCCATGGGCATGTAATATCTTTTTCCATCCCTTTGTTTTCAGTCTTTGTGTGTCTTTGTAGGTGAAGTGTGTTTTAGGCAACAGATTATTGGATTTTATATTTTTATCCATATTCAAGACTGTGTCTTTTGATTGGAGAGTGTAGTTCATTTACATTCAATGTTATTATTAAGGTAAGTACTTACTCCTGCCATTTTCTTATTTGTTTTCTGGTTGCTGTGTGGTTCTCTCTCCCTTCTTTTCTTCCTTCCCAGGTTCCTTTTAGTGAAGGTGATTTTCTCTGGTGATATGATTTAATTTCTTGCTTTTTATTTTTTGTGTTTCTGTTGTATGTTCTTTGATTTGAGGTTACCATAAGGCTTGCAAATAATATCTTATAACCCATTATTTTAACCTGATGACAACTTAATACTGACTGCAGAAACAAAGAGAAAACTAACAACTGTACACTTTACTTCATTCCTCCGCTATTTAACTTTTTGTAGTTCCCATTTGTTTCTTATTGTACTCTCTCTGTCTTGAGAAGGTGTAATTATTATTTTCGGTCCGTTCCTCATTTAATCATTCCACTTAAGATATGAGTAGTTTATGTGTCATAATTACAGTGTTATAATATTCCAAGTTTTCCCTATGTACTTGCTGTTGCCAGCAAGTTTTGTGCCTTTAGATGAATTCTTACTGTTCATTAATATCCTTTTCTTTCAGACTGAAGAATTCGTTTTTGCGTTTCTTGTAGGATAGGTCTGGTATTGATGGAATCCCTCAGCTTTTATTTATTCTGAGAGTCTTTATTTCTCCTTTATGTTGGGAAGACATTTTCACCAGATAAGCTATTCAAGTTTTTTGTTTTCCTCCAGTGCTTAACCTAGGTCATGCCTCTGTCTCTAGGCCTATAAGGTTTCCACTGAAGAGTCTGCTGCTAAATGTATTTGAGTGCCACTGTATGTTATTTGTTTCTTTTTTTCTTGCTGCTTTTAGAATCCTTTCTTTATCTTTGATCTTTGGGAGTTTCTCTGCTAAATGCCTTGAGGTAACCTTCTTTGCATTAAGTCTGCTTGGTGTTCTATAACCTTCTTTTACTTGAATATTAATATCTTTATCCATGTTTGGGAAGTTCTCTGTTACTGTTTCTTGGAATAAACTTCCTACCCCTTTCTTTTTCTCTACCTCTCTTGTGAGGCCAGTAACTTAGATTTGCCTTTCTGAGACTATTTTCTAGATCTTGCAGGCATGCTTCATTGTTTTTTTATTCTCTTTTCTTTTGATTCCTATGACTGTGTTTTCAAATAGTTTGTCTTCAGTCTCACTAGTTCTTTTTTCTGCTTGTTCAATTTTGCTCTTAAGAGACTGAATTCTTCAGTCTGTTAATTGCATTTTTGAGCTCTAGTATTTCTAATTAATTCTATCTTTTTGTTAAATTTGAGATTTTGAATTCCTTCTGTTATCTTGAATTTCTTGGAGTTTCCTCAACACAGCTATTTCTGTGTTCAGCTAATTCTGTGTTCACAGAATTCTGTATCTGAAAGATCACATATATCTTTGTCTCCAGGATTGGTCTCCTGGTGCCTTGTCTAGTTCATTTGATGAGGTCATGTTTTCCTGGGTGGTATTGATGCTAATAGATGTCTGTCTCTAGGCATTGAAGTTTAAGTATTTATATTAGTCTTCACAGTCTGGGCTTACATGTACCCATCCTTCTTGGAAAGGCTTTCAAGATATTTGATGGGACTTGGGTGTTATGATGTGTGTTTTTGGTCACTGAGGCCATATTTGCCTTAGGGGGCACCTCAAGCCCAGTAATACTGTGGCTTGTGGAGACTCATAGAGGTACCATATTGGTGGTCTTGAACAAGATCTGGAAGAATCATTTGGGTTACCAGGTAGAGACTCTTGTTCTCTTCCCTTACGTTCTCCCAAACAAATGGAGCCTCTTTCTCTGTGCTGGGTTGCTTGGAGCTGGGAGAGTGGTAACACAAGCACCCCTGTGGCCACCACCACTGGGATTGCACTGGTTGAGACCTGAAGCCAGCACAGTAGTAGGTCATGCCCCATGCCCCAACCACTATCTGGCTACCATCTATGTTCACTCAGGGCCCCAGTACTCTATAATCAGCAGGTAGCAAAACCAGCCAGGCTTATGTCCTTCCTTCAGGGTGGCAATATCCCCTCAGTCCTGAATGGTTTCAGAGATGCTGTCCAGGAGCCAGGGCCTAGAGTCAGAAACCTTAGATAACTATCTGGTGTTTTATTTGACTGTGGCTGAACTGGTGCCTAAGATACAAGACAAAGTCCTTCCCATTCTTTCTTCTCTTTCCCGTAAGCAGAGGAGTCTCTCCCTGTGACCACCACTGCTCCAGGCCTGTGGGGAGTACTACTAGGCTACCACTGTTGTTCACTCAAGGCCCAAGGGCTCTTAAGTCAGTTTATGGTGAACGCTGTCAGGCTAGGACCCACCCTTCAGGCTAGTAAGCTCTCCTCTTGACTCAAGGATGGTCCAGAAATACTCTGTAAGAGCCAACACCTGGAATTGGCATTCCTAATTACCTGCTTTGTGCTCTACCCCATTGTGACCTAGGTGATACCTAAGCTGCAAGACAAAGGCCCCTTTACTCTTGCCTCTGCTTTTCTCAAGCAGAAGGAGCCTCTCATCACAGCCACAAAGCTGGGAGTATGCTGGCTCTCACCTGAATCCAGCAAGTCTCAGAGTCTCACCCAAGGTCCATGGCATGTACTACGTGGCTACCATTGCTGATTATTCCAGGACCAAGGGTTCTACAGTAAGCAGGTGATGAATCCTGCCAGTACTTGGTCCTTTCATTCAAGGAAGTAGGTTCCTTGCTAGCCCTGGGTGTGTCTAGAAATGTCATCTGGGAGTTAGGGCCTTAAATAGGTGCCTCACAACTCTGCCTGGTGCCCTGCCCTACTGTGGCTGAGCTGGTATCCAAGTTGCAAGACAGTTCTCTTTACTTTTCCCTCTCCTCTCCTTAAGTGGAAGGAAGGAGTCTCTTTTGGAGCTGCAAGCTGTGCTGTCTGGGGTTTGGGGAGGGCTGGTGCAAGCACTCCCTTGCCTGACCTGGCTAGTGTCTCTCTGGGTCACTGGCCACCCAAATCCACTGGTTGTGAGCCCAGTACAGCACCAGGACTTGCGTGGCAGTTGCAGTCTTTGTGGTGTAGGTTGTCTTTCAAGTTTAAAGCACTTAGTCCATGGTAGCAAGGGTTTCTGGAACTCAAATTTCAACTGTTGGGATCAACAATTCCCCTCTGGCTAGGACTGGTCTAGATGCTCCCTCTGTGGGTGTCAGCTGAGTTCTGCCCAGGTTTGCTCTCTGCTGTGGTAGGGCAGCACTGAGGTCCAATGTGAAGTCCCATCGTTGCTGTGCTCTCCCTCCCCAAAGTGTACAAGCTCTCTATACCCTTCACTGCTGGTGGATCGAGGAAGGATGGTGTTGGTAGTTCAAGACTTAGTTTCCTGCAGTTTTCGTGCCTCTTTCAGTGATACGCAGTTAAAACCAGTCACTGGTTGGTCAGTTGATTTTTTTTTTTTTCATTCTTAGGTGCTTCTTTTTGTAGATAGTTGTTGAATTTGGTGTTCCTGTGGAAAGGTTGATCAGTGGAGGCTTCTACTCAGCCATCTTGCTCTGCCCCTTCTGAAGCTGCTTTCTTAGAGGTCTCTTTCTGACACTGACCTGACTTATTCTAGGCCAACTGGGTCTAGATCTCCAGATCTGCAGTTCAGTTTTTCCTGCAATTTAAGATGTTTCTGGCCCTCTCCCTCCCCTTGGCTGTGTATACAGATCCTTGTATCCCATGTCTTCTTTTATTCTAAAATTATTTTTTTCTGGAATATGCCTTCAAGTAATTTTGTTAGAAAATGTGCATGGCAGATAACTTTGAGTTACTAAATTTCTGAATTTCTTCCACTCCTAGTCCAATTAGACTCTACAGTGCCACTATTCACACTAGAAGCCTAATCTTTCCCAGTTGATCTGTATGCTTCGTTTATTTATTTATTAAAGAAAATGTCATCCTTTTTAGCCTAGGGATAAATACTATACTGCCAGCCTTTGTCTCTCTCTCCTGTCTGTCCTCTCTCTCTCTCTCTCCTCTTTTTTCTTTTTTCTTTTTTTTTTTTAACAGAGTCTTGCTGTGTTGCCCAGGCTGGAGTACGTGGTGCAATCATGGCTCACTGCAAGCTCTGCCTCCCAGGTTCAAGCAGTTCTGCCTCAGCCTCCCAAGCAGCTGAGATTACAGGCACGTGCCACCATGCCCGGCTAATTGTTTTGTATTTTTAGTAGAGACAGGGTTTCACCATGTTGGCCAGGCTGGTTTCGAACTCCGGACCTCAAGTGATCTGCCTACCTCAGCCTCCCAAAATCCACTTGCCTTCAGATTACAGCCATGAGCCACTGCACCCAGCCACTGCCAGCCTTTCTTAAGTAATACTGCTATGTGTCATTGTTTTAGTGGTTGTTTAACAGTCCATTATTTATTTAAATGGTCAGTGGACATTGAGGGTTTTAAAATACTTTTCTTATACAGCATTCTTATCTTTATTATTATCTTTATAAACACTGGTCAGGCGTGGTGACTCACGCCTGTAATGCTAGCACTTTGGGAGGCCAAGGTGGGAGGATTACAAGGTCAGGAGTTCAAGATCAGCCTGGCCAATAGAATGAAACCCCGTCTCTACTAAATATACAAAAGTTAACCGGGTGTGGTGGCGGGCACCTGTAGTCCCAGCTACTCGGGAGGCTGAGGCAAGAGAATCACTTGAACCCGGAAGGTGGAGGTTGCAGTGAGCCGAGTTTACACCCCTGCACTCCAGTCTGGGTGACAGAGCGAGATTCCATCTCAAAAAAAAAAACAAAAAACAAAACAAAACAAACAAACAAAAAAAAAACCAAGCAAACTCTTAGAGATTTATATATAAAATAGAAAGTACTGGTCTATATACTTGATCTGTATTAACTGCTTTATTCCTACAGTAAGTCGAGGACATTATGTCTTGTTGTTATGCCCATTTTTCAGATGAAGAAATTGAGGGATAGGAAGGTTAAATGACTTCAAGACGGTTGGTAAATGGCAAAGTTAAGATTGAACTCAGGCAGTTTAGTTCAAAAGTCCCTGCTCTTAACCCCAATGCTGTTATTTCCTTAGCATACATTCCTGGAAGTGGGATTGAGGGGTCACAAAGCGTATCCCATTTTTATTTTTTTAAAAAAGTACTCTTGGTAATGTTTTACTTAAGCACTTAGAAAGTAGAACTTCAGCGGTGATGTAATCTGAGGGTTTGAGTTTGATAACGAAACATCCAGAGGCTGGCTTAGGGGTAGCTCAGAGGGATTCCAGGTGTTAAGGGACCCAGCTCTGAGAGTTGAAGGAACCCTATCCATTTAACATTCTGTAGTGGAAAATTGCTTTCTCAGCTAGCTAACGTCCATTTCATCATCTCTGCCTTGCAGGGAGCTCTTTGTTGTCCTGTCTGTTCCTTGGCGAGGGAGGAAAAAATAAGCAGAATAAAAAATGGAGTTAACGATGGCCTTGCATTTGTACCACGCTGAAAATGGCATTTGGAGCACCTCATCTGAGCTCATGCTTGTACATGCCACTTGAAAAGTAGAATCCGTGGCTTCTGTGGTTTTTATTTTAAAAAGCACTAATGTGTTTGAGGAAGTAGAACCCAAGGCAGGGGAAGGGATAGTAATGTATAAAAGCCAAAGGGCTGTCAAAACACACTGCTAGCAACCTGGTGTTTATACTGAGATCCTGTGGTCATTTAAAGGAAGTTATTGCTAAATGGCAACTGAATTTGCCTGTTTATGGAGGAGGAATGGAGAAGGTTTTGAATAATTATTATGTATTCATTACAGTTTCTGCTTCCAGACTTCTGCATGCCAAGAGATGAAACTTTCAGAAGCTGATGCTGTAAAGAATGTGGAAATTACTTATTTATTTAAAGTTGGTAACAGCCAATTGGTAGCAGTAGAATGTTACTAAGTTTGAAGGAAAAGGAAATAATCCATACAGCTTAGCAATAAACTAGCCACTGGGAGGGTTAGTGTTTAAAAATGTATGAATTAAGATTCTCTTTCTTTGAGATTGAGAAAGTATATTTTCAAGGAAGCAGGCATGACCTGGAATACAACACCAGCCTCAATCTTTTCCTTAGTTGCTGAGTTGCACATTATCTGTATTGAATCAAGTTTTGTGTTTGTTGAGAAAATCTTTTCAGAATTGTACATAGGAATGAAGACAAAGAAAAATCATCTGTTGCTGAAGAATAGAAGAGGAGGATGAACATTAATTCTGCAGGGCAGACTTATCAAGGTGGTAATGCTGGTGAGATGGTCTATTGGGAGTCTCAGTATTTTTTTCCTTTTAATGAACTATTTCCATTTCCACTTGTACAAACACAGTACACTGTTCTCTGTTAAAGAAAATAGTTTCTAATAGGATCATACTCTCCTAGACGGTAAAATAAATGTCACTACTTCCTTGGGATATTTAGAACCCAATGGCAAAGTGTTAAGCTAAAAAATAGTTGAAGGCAAGAAAATTTGGGGAAAAAAGTTGAGAGACTTGGCCTTCTAAATGTCAGGTTTTGTTTATTTTAGTTTTATGAGACATTGTGGTATTGGTGTAAGTGCATACAAGTAGATCAATGAAATTAAATCAATGAATATACCTGCACATGTATGGAAACTTGATAAATAACAAATGGTTTTCAAAGGCATACGCAGCGGACATAAGAATCAATTGAAGATCTAAATTGGAAAAACAGAATTTAGAATATAATAGGAGTTTAGCTTTATGACTTACAGAAGAGTGTCTTGACACAAAGTATAATTTAGAGGGGAAAATATTGGATAACTTCAGGTACGTTCAAATTAACCACTGCTTTTAATCTAAGGTACATAATAAAAATTTAAAGGTAAGCCACAAACTGAGAGATATGTAATGCATATAACTGATGAAAAAATAGTATCCAGAGTTTGTTAAAGGACTCTTATTATTAAGACTAACAACTCAGTATTAAAATGGGCAAAAGATATCAATAAACAATGATCAGAAATGGACAACCAAATGGCCAATAGCCTCTGACCAAGATGGTCTTAACATTCCCCTCAGCCTGACTAAACTTTAGGCAGGCTTCTTCCTGATTCTAAGCCCCCGACTTCCCTTTTCTTAGAGCATTTACCTTGGAAAACTTCTAATTATAATGATTTCCTGTGTCCCTTTGAGATACAAATCTTAAAAAGCCTCCCACCAGTTTTACAGTCTAAGAATTTCTTTCCCAAGGACCTGAGAGCTATCCCTTTGAAATGTAATCGTCAAGGAAGATAACACCCTTATCTCCCTGTCTTTGTGGAAGACTAGGCACCTGAATTTAGTGGGCACCAATTAGCAAACACAGGTGACTTAGTCACAGAGAAAAACGTTTGCAAACTCACAAATAACTCCATTTCCTGACACAGCCCACTGATAGACCTCCTTCCTAATGTTCCCTTTTCCACTAGCTCATCTCAGATTTAAAAATCATCTTGCCTTTTCTTCCAGTGGAGTTCAGATTGCATTTTGGTCTCCACTATTGGAATAGGCTTGAATAGAGTCTTTATTTTAACTTCCTCCATTCAAGTTTTGCTTCCACATCTTTTATCGGAAAAATACAAAATAAAGCTACACATGCATACAATTTAACAGCGTCCAGAATGACAAATGTTAGTAAGATTGGAGAACAATAGGAACTCTTCTGCAATCCTGGTGCAAATATAAATTGGCATAATTCTTATGGGGTACAATCTGGAAATCATAGAAAAGTTGAAGCTGCGCCTACCCTCTGATGAGACTGTATATTCCATTTCTAGATATATACCCTAGAGAAACTCTCACTCAGGGGTACAGGAGATATGTAGAGTAGTATTTATAGAAGCTATGTTTGTGATGACAAAAGTCGGAAGCAATCTAATTGTCCATAAGGGAGATAATGGATAACTAAATTATGGTATACCTGTAAAATAGTATACTATCGAGCAGTGAATAAAGCTTGTAAATATTAAGTTGACCAAAGAAATGAAGTTGCAGGAGAATATATGGCATCATATCATAAATACAGAATTTAAAAACATGTTAAATAATAAATTTGTATATATCATATAGCTCCCACTTGTAAGTGGGAACATGAGGCATTTGATGGAGTTGTTTCACTTAAGAAAATGCCTTCCAGTTCCATCTATGTTGCTGCATAAAACATTTCATTTTTTTACGGCCCAATGATATTCAAGTGTGTGTGTGTGTGTGTGTGTGTGTGTGTGTGTGTAAAACATTTTCTTTGTCCAGCTATCCATTGATGAAAAATTAGGTTGATTCCATATGTAAATCAAAAAGTGTCTGAGACAGATCTCAATCAATTTAGAAGTTTATTTTGCCAAGGTTAAGGATGCACCTGGGAGACAAGTCTGTGCCTGTATTCAAAGATGCTTTTGAGGGCTTCAACATTTAAAAGGGAAAAGCAGGCTGCAGGGAAAACAGGATATAGTCATATTACCAAATTAATACATTGCAAGAGAAAATGAGCAGGTAGGGGAATAGTCAATCATGTTTTCGGCTCGTTCTCAGTAAATTGGCACTTTTCATAAGAGAAGGTGAACATAGAATAGCCTCTATGGAGATTTTAAACCTTCCATTTGTAGCTATCTGCTTAGGAAGAATAGGAAAGGCAACTTCTTGCATGATTCAGTTTTCAGCTTAATTTTTTTCCCTTTGGCATAGTGAATTGTGGTGCCAGGTTTGTATTTGCCTTTCACACATATCTTTGCTATTGTGAATAGTGCTGCAATAAACATATGAGTGCAAGTATCTTTTTGATGTAATAATTTCTTGTCTTACTACCCAGTAGTGGGATTGCTGGATTGAAGGGGAATTCTAGTTTGGTTCTTCAAGAAATCTCCCTCATGTTTTCCTTAGAGGTGGTACTAATTTACATTCCCACCAATGGTGTATAAGTGTTCCCTGTGGAACAATATACATTGGAGACTTGGGCAGGTGGGTGGAGGATGAGAAATTATGTAATTATTCCGATGACGTTTACATTAAAAACCCAGACTACACCACTATACAATATATTCATGTAACAAAACTGCACTTGTGCTTCTTAAATTTACACACAAAAATCTTATTTCCTAGAGATCCATATATATTACTATGTATTTCTTTATATTTTTCAATATAATGAACATCCAATTCTGAGAACAGTTGCCTCTAATGATAGAGGTGGAGAGAAGAGGGTCATGAATTAACGAGGAACACATGGGGGATTTCACGTAGGTTGACCGTGTTTTATGACCCTATCATAACAGGGGTTATGATAGTCTTTATACATTTTCTATGTCTAAAATATGATTACAAAGAGTGATCTTTGAGAAGAATTGGGCACTTCTGTCTTATTTCAACATCTGGGTGTCATTTCAGTTTTTTACTGTGTTCTTGAGGCAGAACACTCACAGAACTGTGAGTGGAATTCAGCCAATTTTGAGCTGACTTTTGGATATAACTCAAATCCTACCTCTGCCTCTGGAACACAGTGTGACCTCTGAGTCACTTTCTGGATGCTCAAGCTTCCTTCAGGGATAAATGGAAATGGCAGTACTTGGCACACATGTTTTGGGAATACTATTTGACACTCGGAGCCAATTATGCCTCTTCTACCTCAAAGGCAGGACAGTCAGAGACGATCACACCAGAGATCCCAAGCAATTATGATTGAAATAAAAAAGTAGAGTGGGACTTGGAGTTGAAGACGAGTTCCTTCTAAGATTCTTATTCCTCTTCCAGCTCAATATTCGTGATGAGGCACCACTTTTCCTACGCATTTGGAAGTTCAGGAACACAGGTGGGCTCTGGCAGCATTTCTAATGGTAAAGGCCCTGAATAGGAATAAGAGGCCAAGTGGGGTGTTTGTGGTGAACTCCTTGAGTGAGGTTGGGTGATGGTATAGGGGAATGCCACTGCTGCTTGTTTTCTCCTCACTGCTAAACTTTCAGGCAAACCATGCAGAGGGACTTCTACCTATTTTAGAAACCTGTCAGAGAATGCTATCAGAAACTAATAGTGAAACATATAAGATGAAAATTAATAGAGACATATAGAAATTCTTGCATTTGTTTTAACAATTAAATGCTATAATAGAATTATAGATTGGTTGCTCAATAGTTGTGAGAAAAAGGTCTGGGAGATTTTAGTTGATGAAAAAGCTCAAAGTAAGCCAAGAGGGTGATATCATCACCAAATAGTTTCATTCTATTTTAGGTTGCATTAATAAAAGCATGATACATAAAATGGGAGAGGTAATAGTCCCTGCTGTACTATGAGATAGCAAGAAAACATCTAGAGGATTGTGTTCAGTTCCAGATAACACACTTTAAGTTGGATATTAATGAACGGAAGTCTCCAGAGCAGCATTTCAGAGTCGATGGATGAATTATTTGTATCCCAAATGAGATGTTAATAGGTATTCTGGGGGGAAAATGTGCCATTGTCACAAAAGACTACATACTAAAACTGCTTTCTATGTACTTAAAATTAGCATATTAAGGAATCTGTCTAGTCCTATATTAGAGATCCATCTGACTTGATTATGCTACCCAAACATTTGACAAAGCAATTTTTTTTTAAAAAAGTGTTTCAGATATGTATGAAGACCTTAATACATTACAAGGCTCGTCATTTTAGGGCAGCTAAATAAGTCCCTACAGCAAAGCAGTGTTTTCTGAGTGCTCTGAAGTTAATCTTACCACTGTTTTTCTATTAATTTTGTATTACAGAATGGGTTTTTGATTGGCAAGAGAAATGAAAGAATGACTTCTCACATTCTCCCTAGCCCACTGACAACCTTCTACTTATTTGAACAAAACAGCAGGCACTAAATAAGAGGAAAGACGCTTGTTTTGGGCTTTTATGCATAGGCATTAGGTACAGAAGGCGCATATAGAAGTAGCACTGAACACACTTATTCCTATAGTATCTCAAGTTTGGTTCATTGGTTGATACGGGAGAAGTTGTAATAAAACCAGACTTGTTCTCAAAGATTATCTGAGCAAGCAAGATGTGTCCTCTAGGAAATCCACCCTCTGATGGGCCCACTGATAAAAGAGCTAAAATTTAAGAGTGACAACATCTTGTGCTAGCAAGGAGGTGGAACAACTGCAATTCTCACAGATTATTGGTGGGAGTGCAAGATGGTACAGCTACTTAGAGAAACATTGGTAGTTTCTTATGAAGTTAAACATAATTTTAACTAAACAGTTCAGCAGTTTCACTTCCAAAGGAATTTACAACATATGTGCAGACAAAACTTATATGAAAATATTCTTAGTAGATTTATTCACAATCCCTGATCCATTCCTATGTGCTTACCCAAGAGAAAGTGTGTCCACGCAAATACTTGTACATAATTGTTAATAGTAGCTTTGTGATAGCCCCAAACTGGAAACAACACAAATTGTCATCACTGAGTGATCAACAAATTATTACATATCCATACAATGGAATATATCATTCAACAATAAGAAAGAACATTGATTCATGCAACAACATAGATGAATATCAGAAGCATTTTGCTAAGTGAAAAAAGACATAAAAGCAATGTACTGTATGATTCCATTTTATATGACAGACAACACATTAGTGGCTGTCAGAATCTGAGGATCAGGGGAGAGGACCAAATGTAAACGGACATGAGGGAATACTTTGGGTGAAGGAAATGTTCCATATCTTGGTTGTGGTGATGGTTCTGTTTGTCAAAATTAGTATACACTTTAAGAATGGTGAGCTTTATTATATGTAAATTTTATCTTGAATCTTGAAGCAAAAATTAAGACATAGAAAAATCCCAGAAAAGCACAAACAAAATGTGAGTGAAAATATTAACATCCAACAAACTGAAATTTAGTGGTAAACATATTAACAGGGTAATATTAACAAGTCATGTTTAGAAGACCTGATAGTCATGGACTGTAAGTACCTGACGGTGTAGCAGCCGATTATATAAAATACGAGCTGTTAGTTGTGTGTGAAAAATCTGATGAAATACAATGTGGGAGATTTTGCTATACTTCTTTGGGAATCAAATATAGTAAACAAAAAGGCTGAGAAATTGAATGTAGTCATCTCTGGGTATATACAGAGTATTGATTCCAGGACCACCACATTTACCAAAATCCACACACATTCAAGTCCCACAATTGGTCCTTTAAAACTTGTGCATATAAAGAATTGGCTCTCTGTAAAAATGAATTTCACTTCCTGTGAATACTGTATTTTCTTTCTGTGTTTGAATAAAAGAATCCGGATATAAGTGACCTGTGTAGTTCAAACCCATGTTGTTAAAGGGTCAACTGTAATACAAAACCTAACATTTTATATATATATATATTTTTTCTATATATAGAACTTGACAGTCCTTGAGAATATACACTTTTTTCTAAACACATGGAATATTAAAAATTGACCATATACTTGGTCAAAATGAAAACCTCAAGTGCTAAAATTTTCAAACAAATTTTGGCATTTTCCAACTTTCTATTATCTGAGTATATACGTAAGTAAATTTAAAAAATAGATTTGATGTGACCAGAAATATGCATGAAATACTGCTAGAGAAAAGCTGTTGAGCAATAGCAGAGGGGATTATGATTCTATTTTAGTTAAAAAGCAAAAAAAATTTGATAAAGTGACAAATGAAAATGCAAATACTTGTGTGAGTAGGGAGAGAATATAGAGGGACACATACTAGATTGTTATCACTGGTTATCTCAAAACATGAGAGAAGGTGTGGAGGGAGAAGATTAGCATTTTCATATATTTTCCTGATGTTTCATGTGTTACAATTCGGATTTACTGGAAATAGCATTAAGTAAAAGAACCTCAAAAACACAGTCAATGACATAATGGAGATAAAGCTTTTGATGTTTTTCTTCATAGATAGGTTGTCTTCATTCTCAAGTCCTAATCTTTGGGTGACATTTGCAGTCCCTTCCTTGTCTCTTCTCATTCCCTACCAGTGTTTTATAGATTGCAGAGGAATATGAAGTAGCTCTTTGTTATATGGGAATTACAGATTCTTAGGCCTCCCTGATCCTGAGGTTTCAGGTCTATCCTTGTTTATAATATGTGCATGTGTATCTTCTACAATTAACTCATTTGAGAAATATTTGTGTGAATACTACATCCTAGCTACTCTGCTAGGCCCTGCAGATACAATATGGGAATAAGCTAGGCCCAGTTCCCTCTCTTAAGGAAGCGATATATTGGTGGATGTGCCCAGAAGGGACAGGAGTGTTTCCAAGCAGAGACATTCAAGTTAAGGTCTAAAAGGGAAACTAGGCTAACACCCTAGAAAAAGTTCTGAAAATAAAACAAAACCACTAATTTTAAACATTTTTTAGAGTCTTTATGCTAAGAAAGACTATGATTTTCCAACTTATGGATTTCTCTTACACTAACTGAAGCCCCATTCAACTTGATCAAAGAACTTAGTGCTTGGGTTTAATTGAGTGAAAATGAAGTTAACATATACTTGGCAACAAGTGGAAACCATAGTTATTCAACATGAGCACTTAATTGCAGCTTGAAATGCCATGAGTTATTCATATAAGTTTTCTGCTACAGCTGAGTGGGAGGCAATACAGCATATGCAGTCTCTCTGGGACCCTCAGGACCCACAAAGGAAGTGATGGTTGCTTTATGAAATCTTCCTCTTTTGAAATGCATTGCACAGCAAAAATCTTATTCAGCGCTTTGTTAGACCTTCCTCTGTTTCAGCAGATGTCTATAGTCCTAAAATAAATGTTTTCCCTACTTAATGCTTCTATTAAAAGTCCCTTCATTCTCAGCAAACTAACACAGAAACAGAAAACCAAGCATTATATGTTCTTACTCATAAGTGGGAGTTGAACAATGAGAACACGTGGACACAGGTAGGGGAATATTACACACCAGGGGCTATAGAGGTGTCGGGGGGTAGGGGAGGGGGATAGCATTAGGAGAAATAACTAATGTAGATGACAGAGTTGATGGGCTCAGCAAACCACCATGGCACGTGTATGCCTATGTAACAAACCTGCATATTCTGCATGTGTATCCCAGAACTTAAAGTATATAATAAAAGAAGTCCCTTGTGGCCATACACAGTAGTAACCTCCATGTTACTAGAAACACTTCAGAAGAATCTGGTTACAATATGCATTTTTGGAGCATGTTGGGATATTAATCTCAAATATCTGAAGTTACTCTGGTATCCCAGAGGACTTGAGGAAATAATCATTTGGGGAGAAAGGCAAAACTTAGCCCAGAGTAAAGGAATTTGACACAGGTGAGTACTATGGGTGTTTTTTATACTAATTTTTAAGGATTCAACAACCACAATAAAATTAGAATAGTTTGCTTAAAAGCAGAGTATGCATTTAAGTGCAGATAAGACCTGCTAGCTTAATAGATTATCCAGTCACTTTTAGTTGTGTCTTTAGTCTACATAGCAATGTGTGTGTGTGTGTCTGTTAGTAAGTCTGCCTGTTGATCTATCCTATGATGTAGTTGTGTTTTTATTTCTAGTTCTTCTATATCCAGCTTGACTAAGTGTTTTAATTTTATTCAATAGCTTTAGGGGTAAAAATGGTGCTTGGTTATGTGGATGACTTATACAGTGGTAAAGTCTGGACTTTTAGAGTACCCATCACCTGGATAGTGTACATTGTACCCACTAGGTAATTTTTCATCCCTCTCCCTCCCTCGCCCCCATTCTGAGTCTTCAGTGTCGACACATTATATAATTCTATACTTTTATGTACCCGTAGCTTAGCTCCCATGTATAAGTGAGCATGTGAGGTAGTTGATTTTCAAGTCCTGAGTTACTACACTTACGATAGCGACCTCCAGTTTAACCAAATGAGAAGGATCCAGGAAAATAATTCTAGCAATATGAAAAAACAGTTCTACCCTGCAAAAGGTTAGGTTACACTGACTCTCCAGCAGTAGATCCAAACTAAAATGAAGTCTTCAGAATACCAGATCAATTATTCAAAATGTTGATTATTAATTGGTTCAATGTTGTCCATAAGAAAGTAAAAAACCAACATAAAAATTTCAGGATAGGAATGAAAAATTTTCTAAAGAGATATTTTAAAGAAAACTGAACAGAACATCCAGAAATGAAAGATACATTTAGGGAATTACAAAATGTAGTAGAAAATTTTAACACTAGATTAGACCATACAGAAGAAAGAATTTCAGAGCTTGAAGACAAACCTTTCAAATTAACCCAATCAAATAAATTTTCTAAGAAATGTGAGATTATGTAAAATATCCAAAACTAAAAGTCATAGGTAGAGGAGGGAAGAAAAGCAGAAAGTTTGAAAAACCTATTTGATGAAATAATTGAGGAAAACTTTGCTGGTTTTGCTAGAGATTTGGACATCCATTACAAGAAGCTCAAAAAACTCCTGGGAGATTCACTGCAAAAAGGACATTACCAAGGTACATAGGCATCAGGCTATCAAAAGTCTACATGAAGGAAAGAATTATAAGAGCAGTGAGACAGAAGCATCAGATAACTTGTAAGGAAAAACCTGTGTTACTAACAGCAGAATTCTCAGCAGAAACTTGACAAGCCAGAAGAAATTGAGGTCCTATCTTTGGCCTCCTCAAATGGAATCACTGTCAGCCAAGTATTTTATATATAGCAAAACCATTTCATAAATGAAGGAGTAATAGTCTTTCCCAGATAAGCAAATGCTGAAGGAACTCATCGCCAGTAGACCAGGCCTACAAGAACTGATAAAATATTAAAAAAAAAAAAAGGTCGATAAATACCAGTATAAAACTAAACGAAACATCAGTAAACACCAGTATAAAAACACTTGAAAGCATAAAACTCACAGGGTTTATAAAAACAATGACAAAATGAAGAAAACACAACTAGGTAACAACCTGATGACTGGAACAATGTCTCACATATCAATATCAACATTTAATATAAATGGTCTAAATGTTCCACTTAAAAGATAGGTTGGCAGAATGAATAAAAAACACATAGTAAATATCTGCAGTTTTCACGTGACCCACCCAACAGGTAAAAATTGTTATAGACCTAAATAAAGGGGTGGAGAAAATACTGTATAAAATGGAAAGCAAAAGCAGGAGTAGCTATTACATGTGATAAAACAGACTTAAGGCAACAACAATTAAAGACAAGGTGATTACATAATGATAAAGGGATTTATTAAACCAGATACAACAATCCTATGGGTATTTTTAAAAAGAGGACAATGAGAGTCCTATCTACTTGATGTAAGTAACTACTCAGAAAATAAGACATCTAGCTGCTTGATTATACAGTCTGAAGATTTTTAGAGACCTGCATTTAAATCTTTTCCACTTCCTACCTGTGTTTTCTTATTTTGGTTATCTAGAAGTTCTAGATTTAAAAGAAAACATCAATCAGGAAAAAACTGTGAAAGACAAAAGAGAGATGAATGTCTTGCTTAACTCATCCATCTGGATTCTTCTTGTCTTTCATTGCTTTGAGTTACATTACAAATTTTGAAAATTGTAGAAACCTGATAATACAAATGATTGGCAAGTGAAGTGCACACTTACTGTGTCTAGTTGAACATTTATTGCTTGGGGATAGCCCATTTTGCATTTGTGAAATCATTTCAGAGTTTCTTCTTCCTTGTATATGTGTTGTCATTTTGAAATCCCACATCTTAAATGAGCCCACATCTTATGGGCTCCCTTGTTAATTAAATAAAATGTATAATGTGTGTTTATATGAAGGTCATATTCTTTTCTAAAATCTTAGAAGAATGGTGCAAGACTATGGAATAGAATTTTAGATATTGTCCCCCACCTCCTAGCAGAAACGTCAACTTGAACCACTAGCTGTACATGAAAATAACTTCACAAGGGCTAAGATAATGAGATGAAAGATCACAGTACCTAGTTGAAGGAAGACATGCAGTAAAAGACATACTGTAGAGAGTAGGAAGGACAGTTTTATAGTACCTGCTGATAAGATTTGGATCGTATTTCCACCAAATTTCATGTTGAATTGTAATGCCCACTGTTGGAGGTGCGGTCTGGTGGGTGGTGATTTGATCATGGGGGTGGGTTTCTCATGAATGGTTTAGCACCATCTCCCCTTGGTACTGTCCTCATCATAGTGAGTTCTCAAGAGATCTGGTCACTTGAAAATGTGTGGCACCCTACCCCTTCTCTCTCTTGCTCTTGCTCCTGCCATGAAAGATGTCTCAGTCCCCCTTTGCCTTCCATCATGATTGGAAGCTTCCTGAGGTCTTCCTAGAAACACATGCTGCCATGTTTCGTGTGCAGCCTGCAGACAATGAGTGAGTTAAACGTCTTTTCTTAAAAATTATTCACTCTTGGGTATTTAATAGCAATGTGAGAATGGACTAATACACCTACCTCAGCCTTCCTCCAACTTCAGGCAGCAGTGTAGAGAAGACATACTGTCCACTTGAGGAAAAGAGAAGGAAGTGAGCACAAGACTTTGCCTTGGACCTGAACACTGGTCCCACCACAGTAAATTCCAGTACTGAGAAGGCCCTGATGGCCCCATGGCATGTAGCTGTGGAGTGAGACTCTAGAGTTGCTTCAGTGCCAGGTAAGACCAGACAGCCCCAAACTTCAGGCTTGTGTGGTAAACTTGATTTCTGGCCTTCACCACTGCCAGGTTGGCTCTGAATGGCCCTCAGCAGCAGGCAGACCTCAGTATCCCTAGGCTTCTAATATGCCCTAGTGGTCCACTTGCCATAGTGGGACCCAGGCTTCTTGGAAGGCTTACACAAGCTGAAACTTCCACTAGGTTTCTGGCATACTCGGCACTGACATGCCATATAATTTTCCCAGACAAAGCCATTCTGAGAAGGTTGAGCTACGTGTCTACTTCTTCAAGTATACAGAGATCAATGTATGACCACAAAGATCAAGAATGTTCAGGGAAACATGCATCACTAAATGCACAAAGTAAGGTGGCAGTGACTGACCCTAAAGAAATGAAGATGGACTGCCTCATAAACAATTCAAGATAATTGTTTTTAAAAAGGTCAGTTAATTTTAGTAGAATAGAATATCAATTCAAAAGGAGGAAAACAGCAAGTGTTCAGAATAAAAAATTTAAAAGGGAGATTGAAATAACAGAGAAAACCTGTAGTTGAATATGAAAATGAACAAAATAAAAAAAATGTAATAAAGAGCATCAGCAAAATTGATCAAGCAGAAGAATGTGAAAGATTATTTGAAAAAGGAAGAAAAATACTGAAAAAATAAACCCATCAGATTTATACCAAAGCATCAAAACAAATTTTTAAGTCATAGCAGTTCAAGAAGAGAAAGGTAAGTGAGTAGAAAGCTTATTTAATGAGGCAAGTGGATCACGAGGTCAGGAGATTGAGACCATACTGGTTAACACGGTGAAACCCCATCTCTACTAAATATATATATATAAAATCAGCCAGGTGTGCTGATGGGTGCCTGTAGTCCCAGCTACTTGGGAGACTGAGGCAGGAGAATGACTTGAACCTGGGAGGCAGAGCTTGCATTAAGCTGAGATCATGCCTCTGCACTCCAGCCTGGGTGACAGAGCAAGACTCCATCTTAAAAAAAAATAGCAGAAACCTTTATATATCTGGTAAAAGATGTAATTATCCAGGAACAGAAAGGTCACACTTCTCTAATCAGATTTAATCCAAATGAAACCTGTCCCAAGTCATATTATAATCAAATTGTCAAAGATCAAAGACAAAAAGACGATACTAAAAGCAACAAGAGAAAAGAAGCAAATACCATAAGGGAGTTCTAGTACGGCTAGCATCAGACTTCTCAACAGAAACCTTACAGGATAGGAGAGTGGGATAATGTGCACAAGTGCCAAAAGGGAAAAAAAACTGTCAGTAAAGAATACTATACCCAGTAAAGTGGTTCTTCACAAGTGAATGAGATGTAAAGGCTTTCCCAAAGAAAAGCTGAGGAAGTTAGTAACCAGAAAACCTGTCTTATAAGAAATGCTAACAGAACTTGTTCAAGCTGAAAGAAAAGAATGCTAATGAGTAATATAAAAATGTGTAAAAGTACACAATCAAATTCAGAATACCCTGACACTGTAATAATGGTGTATAAATGTATAAATCACATCTTTAGTCTGATGGTTAAAAGACAAAATTACTAAAGATAATAGTTACAATGATTTGTTAAGAAATATGCAATATAAAAGATATAAATTGTGACATCAAAAATTCAAAATGTGGGGAAAGGGGATCAGAATAACAGTGTAGTTCTTTTATTGTTATCATAGTTGTCATCAACTTAACCTGTTATAACCACAAGATTTTTTTTGTAAACATCATGGTAACAATAAAGCAGAAACCTATAGTAGAAACATAAAAAATGAAAGGAATCCAAGCATACCGCTAGAGAGTATCAGTAGCCACAAAGGAAGATAAGCAAGAGAGGAAGAAAGGAATGAAGATCATCAAATGACTACAAAGCGAACAAAATGGCAGTAGTAAGTCATTGCTTATCAAAAACTGGCCAGGGTGGTGGCTCATGCCTGCAATCCCAGGACTTTGGGAGGCCAAGGCAGGTGGATTACCTGAGGTAAGGAGTTTGAGACCAGCCTGGCCAACATGGTAAAAACCCATTTCTACTAAAAATATCCCACTTAGCGGCATGTGGTGGTGTGCGCCTGTAATCCCAGCTACCTGGAAGATGGGAGAGAATCGCTTGAACCTGGGAGGTGGAGGTTGCAGTGAGCTGAGATTGCAACACTGTACTCCAGGCTGGGTGAGAGACTCCATCTCAGAAACAAACAAAACCCTGAATGTAAATGGGTTAAAATTCTCCAAAGAAAGATCTAGAATAAATACATTTTTAAAAAGATCCAACTGTATGCTGTCTACAAGAGGCTCACTTCACCTGTAAGAACACACACAGACTGAAAGTGAAGGGATGGAAAAAGAAATTCATGCAAATGGAAACCAAAAGAGAGCAGGAATAGCTATACTTACATCAGATAAGATGGGTTTAAAGTCTAAAACTGTAAAAAGAGACAAAGATCATTATGTAATGATAAAGGGGTCAATTCAGCAAGAGGATATAAGAATTCTAAATATATATGCAATCAGCATTCTATCCCATAAATATGTAGGGCAAATATTAATAGACTTGAAGAGAGACAGACTGCAATACAACAATAATTGTAGTCTTCAACAACCCACTTTCAGCAATGAACAGATCATCCAGACAGAAAACAAGAACCACTGGACTTGAACCACATTCTAGACCAAATGGACTAACAGACTTGTACAGAACATTCCATTAAACAGTTGTAGAATTCATGTTCTTCTCAACTGCACGTGGAAAAATCTCCAAGATCATGTGTTAGGCCGCAAAGCAAGTGTTACCAAATTTAAAGAGATTAAAATTACATCAAGTATCTTTTCTGATGACAGTAGTATACAGCTAGAAATTGGTAACAGGAGAAACTTGAGAAAATTCGCAAATACATGGAAATTAAACAATGTATTCCTGAACAATCAATGGGTCAATGATTATTAGAGAAATTTAAAGAAATTTTGAGACAAACTGATTCACAACTTAAAATTTGTGGGACACAGCAAAAGTAGTTCTGAGAACTGAGTTTATAGCAATAAGTGCCTGAGGAAGCTGGGGGAGGCCTGTAGCTGCCAGTTTTGCCTCACTTCCCTGGTGACTTGCATGATACAGCAGAGGCACCCATAATCCCCCTGGGAACATATCTCCATTGACTTGAGAATCACACCCCCGTCCTCCACAGCAGCTGCAGCAAGCCCCACCCAAGGAGAGTCTGAGCTCAGACATGCCTAACCCTGCTCCCACTTGATGGTCTTTCTCTCCCCACCCTGGTAGCAGAAGACAAAGGACATACTCTCTTGGGAGCTCTAGGATGCTACCTACCACCTGATCCTCCCTATACTACCAGAGGTGATGTGCTCTTCAAAGTACCAACTCCTGGCAGGAGGCCAACCAGCACAAAATTAGTTCAATAAAAAAAGAGGTATAGCCAAGGACCCTCAGAGTCCATTTGACTACCCTGCCACCTCCATGGGAGCAGGTGCTGCTATCTACAGCTGAGAGATCTGAAGACAGTTCACATGATATGACTCTGTGCAGACACCCCCCAGTACCAGCCTGGAGCCTGGTAGCTCCACTGGGGGAGCTCCACTGGCTAAATCCAGGAAAGAGACAACAATCACAACAGTTGAGCTCTCAGAAAGCCACATCTCTGTGAAAAGAGGGAGAGCACTACATCAAGGGAGCACCCCATGGGACAAAAGAATATGAACACCCTTGAGCCTCAAATATTTCCTCTGACATAGTCTATCCAAATGAGAAGGAACCAGAGAAACAAGTCTGGTATTATGACAAAACAAGGTTCTTTAACACCCCCAAAAGATCACAGTGGCTCACCAGCAATGGATCCACACCAAGAAGAAATCTCTGAATTGCCAGAAAAAGAATTCAGATAATTAAGCTAGTCAAGGAGGCACCAGAGAAAGTTGTACTACAACTTAATTAAATAAAAAAGGTAGACGATATGAAAGGAAAAAAGTAGAATAGCACAAATAAAAAACAATCACAGCTTCTGGAAATAAAGGACACACTTAGAGAAATGCAAAATGCCCTGGAAAGTCTCAGCAATAGAATCAAACAAGCAGAATAAAGAACTTCAGAACCTCAGAACCTGAAGATGCAGTTTTTTGAATTAACCCAATCCAACAAAGACCAAAAAAAAAAAAAAAAAAAAAAAAAAAAAAAAAAAAAAAAAAAACCACAAAAAACAAAACAAACAAACAAACAAAAAAAAACCTGAACAAAGCCTCCCCCAAGAAGTTTGGGGTTATATTAAATGACCAAACCTAAGAATAATTGGTGTTCCTGAGGAAAAAAGGGAAATCTAAAAGTTTGAAAAACATATTTGAGGGAATTGAAGAAAACTTCCCCAGCCTTGGCTAGAGATCTAGAAAACCAAATACAACAAGCTCAAAGAACACCTGGGAAATTCACTGCAGAATGATCATTGCCCAGGGAAATAGTCATCAGATTATCTAAAGTCAAGATGAAGGAAATAATCTTAAGAGCTGTGAGGCAAAATTACCAGGTAACCTATAAAGTAAAACCTACAAGATTAACAGCAGAAACCCTAAAGCTAGAAGGGATTGGGGCCCTATCTTCAGGCTCATTAAACAATTATCAGTCAATAATTTTGTATCCAGCAAAACTAAGCTTCATGAATGAAGGAAAGATAGTCTTTTTCAGACAAACAAGTGCTGAGAGAATTTGCAACGACCAAGCCAGCACTACAAGACTGCTAAAGGAGCTCTAAATCTCAAAAAGAAATCCTTAAATACACAAAATAGAACCTCCTTAAAGCATAAATCTCACAGGACCTATAAAGCACACACACACACCCACACAAACACACAACCACCAAGATATTCAGGCAGCAAATAGCATGATTAATAGAACAGTACCTTACATCTCAATACTAATGTTGAATGTACATGGCCTAAATGCTCCACTTAAAAGATACAGAATAACGGAATGGATAAGAATTCACCAACCAAGTATCTGCTGTCGTCAAGAGACTCACCTGATACATAAAGACTCACATAAACTTAAGGTAAAGGGGTGGAAAAGATACTCCATACAAATGGGCACCAAAAGTGAGCAGGAGTAGTGATTCTTATATCAGACAAGATGAACTTTAAAGCAACAGCAGTTAAAGACAAAGAGAGACATTATGTAATGATAAAAGGACTAGCCAAACAGCAAAATAACATAATCCTAAATATATATGCACCTAACACCAGAACTCCCAAATTTATAAAACAGTTGCAGCTAAACCTAAGAAAAGAGATAGCAACGCAGTAATAGTGGGAGACTTTCAATGCTTCACTGACAGCACTACATAGGACATCAAGACAGAAGGTCAAAAGAGAAAAATGGATTTAAACTCTACCCTACAGCAAATGGACTTAACAGATATTTATACAACACTCTACCCAACAACTACAGAACGTACATTCTATTCATCAGCACATGGAACATCCTCCAAGATAGACCATATTACAGGCCACAAAATAGATCTCAGTAAATTTAAGAAAGTTGAAATTATATCAAGTACTCTCTCCGACCACAGTGGACTAAAATTGGAAATCAACTTCAAAAGTAAGCCTCAAAACCATGCAAATACATGGAAATTAAATAACCTGCTCCTGAATGATCATTGGGTCAACAATGAAATCAAGATGGAAATTTAAAAAATCTTTGAACTGAGTGATAATAGTGATACAATCTATCAAAACCTCTGGGATACAGCAAAGGCGGTGCTAAGAGGAAAGTTCATAGTATTAAACGCCTACATCAGAAAGTCTGAAAGAGCACAAATAGACAATCTAAGGTCACCCCTCAAAGAACTAGAGAAGCAAGAACAAACCAAACCCAAACCCAGCAGAAGAAAAGAAATAAAAAAGATCAGAGCAGAACTAGGTGAAATTGAAAAAATGCAACAAAAATACAAAACATAAATGAAATAAGAAGCTGATTATTTGAAAGGACAAATACAATTGGTAGACCATTAGTGAGATTAGACAAGAAGAGAGAAAATTCAAATAAGCTCAATTAGAAACAAAATAGGAGATACTACAACTGATACCACAGAAATACAAAAGATCGTTCAAGGGTACTACGAACATCTTTATGTGCATAAACTAGAGAACTTAAAAGGAGATAAATTTCTATAAATATACAACCCTCCTAGATTAAACCAGGAAGAAACAGAAACTCTGAATAGACCAAAACAAGCATCAAGATTAAAATGGTAATAAAATTGCCAACAAAAAAGTCCAGGCAGGACCCAGATGGATTAAGAACTGAATTCTATTAGACATTCAAAGAAGAATTAGTAGCAATCCTATTGATACTATTCCACAAGATAAAGAGGGAATCCTCCCTAAATCATTCAATGAAGCAAGTATTACACTAATACTGAAATCAGGAAGGGACATTAAAAAAAACCCTATGCACTATATATATATATATACACACGCACACGCACACGCACACATACACTATGCACACATACATACTATATATACATATATGTACTCACACATATACACACATACATACCATGGAATACTACTCACCCATAAAAAGAAAAAAATAATGGCATTCACAGCAATCTGGTTGGAATTGCAGACCATTGTTGTAAATGAAGTAACTCAGGAATGGAAAACCAAACATCGTATGTTCTCACTCATAGTGGGAGCTAAGCTATGAGGATGCAAAGGCATAAGAATGATACAGTTGACTTTCAGGACTCAGGGCAGGGGAGGTTGGGAGGTGGTGAGGAGTAAAAGACTACAGTTGGGTACAGTGTACACTGCTCAGGTGATGGGTGCACCAAAATCTCAGAAACCACAACTAAATAACTTATTTAGGTAACCAAACACCACTCGTTCCTCCAAAACCTATGGAAACAAAAAAGAATGTACTTCAACACAACAAAGGCCATATGTGAGAAACCCATAGGCAACATACCTAGGGGGAAAGTTGAAAGCTTTTTCTCTAAGATCAGGAATAAGTCAAGGGTACCCACTTTTACCACTTTTATTCAATATAGTATTAGAGGTCTTAGAACAATTAGGTAATAGAAAGAAATGAAAGTGGCCGGGTGCGGTGGCTCACGCCTGTAATCCCAGCACTTTGGGATGCCGAGGCGGGAAGATCACGAGGTCAGGAGATCGAGACCATCCTGGCTAACACGGTGAAACCCCATCTCTACTAAAAATCCAAAAAATTAGCTGGTCGTGGTGGTGGGTGCCTGTAGTCCCAGCTACTTGGGAGGCTGAGGCAGGAGAATGGCATGAACCTGGGTGGTGGAGCTTGCGGTGAGCCAAGATTGTACCACTGTACTCCAGCCTGGGTGACAGAGTGAGACACCGTCTTAAAAAAAAAAAAAAAAAAAAAAAAAAAAAAATTAAAAAAAAAAAAAAAATTGGTTTTNGACCATCCTGGCTAACACGGTGAAACCCCATCTCTACTAAAAATCCAAAAAATTAGCTGGTCGTGGTGGTGGGTGCCTGTAGTCCCAGCTACTTGGGAGGCTGAGGCAGGAGAATGGCATGAACCTGGGTGGTGGAGCTTGCGGTGAGCCAAGATTGTACCACTGTACTCCAGCCTGGGTGACAGAGTGAGACACCGTCTTAAAAAAAAAAAAAAAAAAAAAAAAAAAAAAAGTCATCTAAATCAGAAATGAAACTGAGTTTTCCCTGTTTGCAAATGACATGATCTTAAATATAGACAACTCCAAAGCCCACATCAGAAAAATGATTAAATCTAAGAAACAAATTCAGTAAACTTGCAGGATACCAAATTAACATACCAAAGTCAATAGCATTTCTATACACTAGCAGTGAATTATCTGAAAAAAATCACTGAGACAATTCTATTTACAAACAGCCATTATAGAAAACATTATGGAGTTTTTCAAGAAATCAAAATACAGCTATCTTGTAATTGAGTAATTTCATGACTGGGTATACAAGTAAAGAAAATGAAATCAGTATGTAGGAAAGATATCTGCACTCCCATGTTTATTACAGCATTATTCACAACAGCAGAGAGATGAAGTCCACCAGTATGTTCCTCAGTGGATGAGTGGATAAGGAAAATGTATTACATATACACAGTGGAATTCCATTCAGCCATTAAATAAAACCAAATTCTGTCATTTGCAACCATGTGAATGAACTTGGAGGACATTACGTAAAGTAAGTCAGACACAGAAAGACAGGTACTGTATGATCTCGTTCATATGTAGAACCTAAAAAAGTTGATCTTATAGAAGTAAATAATAGAATGGTGGTTACCAGGGGCTGGGGTGGTTTTGGAGATATTGGCCAAAGGATATAAAATGTCTGTTAAACAGGAGGATTAAGTTTAAGGATGTGTATATATTTGGAAAATGCTAAAAGTGGAAAGTGTTCTTACCACAAAAATGATAACTGTGTGAGGTAATGAATATGTTAACTACCCAGGTTTCCTCATTTCACAGTGTATCTATACTTTATCATGTTATGTGGGATAAATAGTACAATTTGATATGTCAATGTCAAAATGAATTAAAAACGATCCTTTAACGCATTTATTGAAAAAGTAAATGGTTACATCCTAAAGCTCATCCCAAATAATAATTTCCAAAATACTAGTTCCACTAGGGGCTAAGAGAGATTGTTGATGTTTGTGATTGGGTGACCAGTTCTATGATCAAGTATATTTGGCAAATGCAGGATTAAACAAAACCTTTACTATAACATTTTTCAGTCGTAAATATGTCAAGGCTAAATATTAATCTCCAGGAGGAAGATGTAGTTTGGTGAGTTTCACCAAATCACTTGGCCAAGGAGTGCTTTGGGAAAGGCATTTTGAGAAATTCTGCCCAAGAAGGAGTTGTTAGAGAAGAATTTCCTGAGGGAGTGCTGAGTCCAGCTTGTCTCTGGTGGGGGCAGGTAGAGAAGGTACAAAGTTGAAGACAAGGAACTAAGAGAAAGATGTACAGTACCCAAAGAAACTTCACCTTTGTGAAATTTTGTCTAGTATTGGTCTTGATTTGTGATTGTCTCCAAATGATGTGTCTAATTCTTTGATTTTGTGGTCAGAGAAATGTGTGTGTCCTTTAGCATGTAGCTTAGTACCAGAGATACAGTAGAATACTGCTTTGGTCGTAGTATGGCCGTAGTTTGGATAAACTGGTATAGAATTTTTTTTTTTTTTTTTTTTTTTTTTGAGATGGAGTCTCATTCTTCTCCCCAGGTTGGAGTGCAATGGCGTGATTTTGGCTCACTGCAACCTCCGCCTCCTGGGTTCAAGCGATTCTCCTGCCTCAGCCTCCCAAGTAGCTGAGATTACAGGTGTCTGCCACCACACCTGGCTAATTTTGTATTTTTAGTAGAGAAAGGGTTTCACCATGTTGGTCAGTCTGTTCTCGAACTCCTGATCTCAGGTGATCTGCCCTACTCGGCCTCCCAAAGTGCTGGGATTACAGGCATGAGCCACCAACAATTTGGTTGGGTATAGTTGTTTGGAAGTACAAGGAAGCCTGGTGTGGGTGGAGGAAGGGAAGAGTTGTATATTCTGTGATTTCTGAAGATCCAGAAGGTTCCTGGGTTCATTAGTTCATCATGTATCTTTGACTGAGTTTTACACCTAGAATTTCTGGAACTGTGCTGGGGGCTAGGGATTAAGGGACATGAGCTCAGAGAGTATTATTTTCAAGAGCCTCCAAAGGGGCTTCCCTAAACTGTGATTACATGAACATGCCACAAGTCTTTATCAATTAATACAGACTTCCTGGTTGAATACAGACTTGTACCTCTAAGGAGTTTTCAGCTTCCTGAGGTCTTTTCTGGCTCTGGAGTTGGGCCAACAGCACAGAAATCTAACTGGACAGTTGTAATCTAGTGTTCAATGGCAAATGATTTTTATTTCAACGCATTCCTGGTTCCAAAGATATCCTGTGATAGGTAAATAATTATCTTCTCTACACTTTTAACTCTGTAAGTGGTGGGTCTGTGTATCACTATTGAAGTTCTGTTGCTGTTTACAATCTTATCCTAGAAAAGGTAATCTCAGAGCAGTGATTGATACTGTAATTTTAGCAGCAGTCTCTTCTAGAATTCATAGATTCTGTGAAGTTCTGGGTGCTGAGATTGGAGAGATGATACATAGAGGCTCTCAGAGAACTTCAGTGGGAGGAGGTGGTGATGGAAACAGCATCACAGAGTCTGTGACATCTTGGTTGGATGAGGCTTGAAGAATCATCCTCTGTTTCTGCCCAGCTTCTGGATTTTTCCTTCAAATTCAGGTAGATACTCCACTACAGCCTCTTCAGTATCTAAAACTTGTGGAGAAAGCATGAAATTTTGGACTGTGGTTTATTTTCTGATGGTCATTTTTTTCTTGATTTTAAAATAACTTATGTTTTTGTTTAATACATTTTGAATGAAAATGTTATTACTCATGTTTATTTAAAATATATTAGAAAATGCTGAAAAGCACAAAGACAAATAAAATCACTGAATTCCATCATGAAGAGGCAGAGAATGTTAAAATTTGTATGTTCTCCTAGTCTTTAGCCTATGTGCATGCATTTTATAAATGTTTTTTAAAGCATAGTTCTATATGTTGAATTTTATATGGTGATTTTTTCCAGTTGAATTATGAACACTCATGATATTAAATATTGTTCAGAAGTATATTTTTCATGCTTAATACCATGTAATTTTGTTGATCTGGTACAATTTATTTGACCATTTCTCTAGTTTTATTAGAATCACTTATAAGTCTTTGATTTTCTAAATCATAGTCCAAGTTATGCCCTTTACATAGGGCTCTGATCAAATCCCTGTTAATTGCCTAAGAATAAATTTCTTAATGAAGAATTACTTGTCAAAGTGCATGCATATCTTGCATCCTCTTGAAAGGTTGGACCACATTACAACCCCACCAGTGTGATATGAAAAAACTTACTTTACGAATACTGACATTTTGATGTCCCGGCAGTAAGAATATGAGATCACAGTGCTGGGGAAACTTTGAGCTAGGAGGCAGAGAGGGCCTTTACAAGTTTGATGTCCTTTAATCCTTGGCATGTATGTATAGAGCATTGTGACTGGAAGGTCCACCTATTTCCTAATGTCCTCTATGGTCTGTCCCTGGCAGAAGCCAACTGATTAGGCAGGGAATCTAGGGAAAGAGAGATTGTGGACCAAGGGTTACTCTGCTTGGGGATGTCTACAACTGGCTACTCTCTGGACAAGCCGTGGAGATTTGGCTCATCACCTATCTGTTCTTTTGTTGCAGCTTGGGGGCAGATCCCTACTGACAGCCACTCTGGTATTCAGACTGGCTTCAGATCATCACTGTCATTCTTGAGGTGCACTAAGCCTTCAGGAAGGCAGGAAAGATAAAGAACTCATACTGAGAAGCCTAGCAAAACTAGCTAGTGGAATTAAGAGGACTCAGGGCCATGGAAACACAATTTTCTGTGTTTCTGTGATTTAGGTTTTAAGATAGGAGATTTGGGCCAAACATTTGTCACAACTTCTCTGATTCTGATTCTTTTGAAAATGAGATTTTTAAAAAACTTGTTCCTCTATGCATTCAAGTATTGGTAATTGGTGTCACTTTTGCGTTACATTTATTTAGTGCAAATGCTGAAGTAAGCATAAAACCTTGTGCAATATTGAGTGGTTAGTCAGCAGAAACCCATGAGAATCTTGTTTGGCAGATTTGATATAATGTGTTTTTCTACATTTTATTAGGTCTTTTTTTAAAATAGGCCACTGTTTGACAAGCTACTGTTGTAAAGGTAATTTTCCAGGAAAGTACACCTTATAGTTGAAATGTTCCACGTATAGGAATTTTTTTGTGCTTCTTGTTAAATATGAAATTTTAGGCTCAATTTCTTTAAAATATGATTTAAATTATGAGATTAATTTTATGTTTAGGAAACTTACCTGATAATTGTGCCTAAATACAGCTATAATTTGTTAATTCAGTACCTTACCAAATGATCCACTAAGAAATTACTGAATGTTTTGTAAATTCATGAAACTCAAAACCATCTCTCCCCAGATACAGCAAGAGCTTTTGTTCTTTCCTCCTCTTCTTTCCTACCCCATCATGCTTCCATGCCTATTCCCCCAGAAAATCATGATTCTAGATCTATTTGATATAAATAAACCAAAAGGACAAAATAGGTATTACTGTAACATTTTCTTAAATATACTTCAAATGTGTTTTTTTTTGGTGAAATTAGAAATAAAATATAAACTTGATTATTTTTTAATTTTAAAATTATTTTAATTTTGTGGGTACATAGTAGGTATATTTATGGAGTACATAAGATTCTTTGATACATGCATGCAGTGTGAAATAAGCACATCAGGAAAAATGGGGTATCCATTCCCTCAAGCAATTATCCATTGAGTTGCAAACAATACAATTACGCTCTATTTTAAAATGTACAGTTATTAGTGACTATAGTCACCCTGATACGCTATGAAATAGTAGGTCTTGTTCATTCTATCTTTTTCTATAGCCATTAACCATCCCTGCCACCCCCCACTACTGTCCCAGTCTCCCCAACCCCTCTTTTCAGCCTCTGGAACCATCTTTCTACTGTCTATATCCATGAGTTAAATTGTTAGGACTTTTAGATCCCACAAATGAGTGAGAACATGTGATATTTGTCTTTCTGCAACTGGCTTATTTTATGTAACATAATGTGACCCGACCTGCAGGACAGTCGAACAGACCCTGGAAGGGGGAGTGGGAATGGAGGAGACAAGAAAACACGAGAAATGGAGACAAGACAATTGCCTGATCAAGTCTCGTTTAATGGTGGCAGTGCAATGCCTTATATAGGCTGGCAGAGGAAGAGGTTGGGCCAGGGCGGTGACAGGAGGCTGGGTTTACTCAAATTACAATTGCGCATGTGCTGTGGGTTTGTAATTTTCCTGGGCGCGGGATCGCGCCTGCGCTGTAGGCTGCATATCTTCCTGGGTGGGAAAAATGTTTGCACGCGCGCGGGAAATGTTAGCGCGCGCGGGAAAGGTTAGCGCACGCGCGGGAAAGGTTAGTGCGTGCGGGAAAAGCTTTAGGCGCCCGCGGGAAAACTTTAGGCGCGCGCGGGAACAGTTTATAATGAAGAACCCGGAAATGTGCCATCTTGTCTCCGCTTTGCGGAGATCAAGCAACAGAGGTCGGCTAATTCCGGGCCTCATGGCTCCGGACANAATGGAGACAAGACAATTGCCTGATCAAGTCTCGTTTAATGGTGGCAGTGCAATGCCTTATATAGGCTGGCAGAGGAAGAGGTTGGGCCAGGGCGGTGACAGGAGGCTGGGTTTACTCAAATTACAATTGCGCATGTGCTGTGGGTTTGTAATTTTCCTGGGCGCGGGATCGCGCCTGCGCTGTAGGCTGCATATCTTCCTGGGTGGGAAAAATGTTTGCACGCGCGCGGGAAATGTTAGCGCGCGCGGGAAAGGTTAGCGCACGCGCGGGAAAGGTTAGTGCGTGCGGGAAAAGCTTTAGGCGCCCGCGGGAAAAACTTTAGGCGCGCGCGGGAACAGTTTATAATGAAGAACCCGGAAATGTGCCATCTTGTCTCTGCTTTGCGGAGATCAAGCAACAGAGGTCGGCTAATTCTGGGCCTCATGGCTCCGGACAATAATGATATCCAGTTCATCCATATTGTTGCAAATGACTGGATCTTATTCCTTTTTTTATGACTGAATAGTACTCTATTGTGTATCTGTACCACATTTTCTTTATCCATTCATCTGTTGATGGACATAGGTGACTTCCAAATCTAAGCTATTATATAGCAGAGCTGAAACAAACATAGGAGTGCAGATATTTTCTTGATATATTGATTTCCTTTCTTTAGGCTATTTACCTAGGAGTGGGATTGCTGGATCATATGGTCACTCAAGTTTTAGTTTTTTGAGGAAACTCCAATCTGTTCTCCGTAGTGGTTGTACTAATATCCATTCCCACCAACAAGTGTCCCCTCTTCTCTAAATCCATGCCAGTGTTCGTTATTGCCTATCTTTTAGATATAAGCCATTTTGACTGGGGTGAGATGATACCTCATTGTATTTTTGATTTCTGTTTCTCTGATGATCAGTGATGTTGAGCACCTTTTCATATGTCTGTTTGCCATTTATACATCTTTTGAGAAATGTCTGTTCAAATGTTTTGCCCATCTGTTGATTGAATTATTAGATTTTTTTCCTGTAGAGTTATTTGGGCTCTTTATATATTCTGGTTATTAGTCCCTTATCAGATGGGTAGTTGCAAATGTTTCCTCCCATCCTGTAGGTTGTCTCTTCACTTTGTTGATTGTTTTCTTTGCTTTAGAGAAGCTTTTTGATTTGATATGATCCCATGTGCCTATTTTTGCTTTGGTTGCCTGTGCTTGTGGGGTATTACTCAAGAAATTTTTGCCCATACCAATGACCTGGAGATTGTCCCCAATGTTTTGTTGTAGTAGTGTCATGGTTTGTGGTATTAGATTTGTCTTTAATCCATTTTTTATTTGATTTTTTATATGGTAAGAGATAGAGGTCAAGTTTCATTCTTCTGCATATGAATATCCAGTTTTCCCAGCCCTATTTACTGAAATCTGTCTTTTCTCCAGTGTATGTTGTTGGCACCTTTGTCAGAAATGAGTTCACCGTAGGTGTGCGGATTTGTTTCCAGTTGTCTATTATGTTCCATTGCTCTGTGTGTTTGCTTTTATGCCAGTACCATGCTGTTTTGGTTACTATATAACTCTGTAGTAAAATTTGATGTCAGGTAATTTGATTCCTCCAGTTTTGTTCTTTTTGCTTAGGATAGCTTTGGCTATTTTGGGTCTTTGGTGATTCCATATAAGGTTTAGGATTTTTCTCTATTTCTGTGAAGAATGTGATTGTCATTTTATAGGAATTGCATTGACTCTGTAGATTGCTTTGAGTAATTTGCACATTGTAACAATATGGATCTTCCAATGCATGAACATGGAATATTTTTCCATTTTTTGGTGTCCTCTTCAATTTATTTCATCCGTGTTTTATAGTTTTCATTATAAAGATGTTTCAATTTTTTGGTTAAGATTATTACTAGGTACTTAATTTTATATGTGACTATTATAAATGGGATTACTTTTAAAATTTCTTTTTCACATTGTTTACTGTTCACATATAGAAATGCTCCTGATTTCTGTATGTTGATTCTGTATCCTGCAACTTTACTGAATGCATTTATCAGCTTTAATAGTTTTCTTGTGGAGTCTTTAGGTTTTTCTAAATATAAGATGATATCATCGGCAAACAAGGATAATTTGACTTCTACATTTCTAATTTGGATGCTCTTTATAATTTTGTATTGTCTGATTGCTCCAGGTAGGACTTCCGGTACCATGTTGAATAACAGTAATGATAGCTGGCATCCTTGCTGTGTTCCAGATCTTAGAGGAAAGGCTTTCAGTTTTTCCCCTTCAATATACTACTAGCTGTGGATCTGTTGTATATGGCTTTTGTTATGTTGAAGCATGTTCCTTCTATATTCATTGTTTTGAGGGTTTTCATCATTAAGGGATGTGAAAGTTTATCAAGTGCTTTTACAGCATCAATTACAAGGATTATATGGTTTCTATCCCTCACTCTGTTGATATGATGAATCACACTGATTGGTGTATGTTGAACCATTCTTGTATTCCTAAGATAAATCCCACTTGGTCATGATGAATGATCTTTCTAATGCATTGTTAAATTCAGTTGCTTGTGTTTGGTTGAGGATTTTTGTATCAATATTTATCAGCAATATTGGCCTCTAGTTTTCTTTTTTGATGGGCTTTTTTCTGGTTTTGGTGTCCGAGTGATAGTGGTCTTGTAGAATGAGTTTGAAAGTGTTCCCTACTCTATTTTTCAGAATAGTTTGAGTAGGGTTGGTATTTGTTCTCTCTTTGGTAGAATTCAGCAGTGATACCATCAGGTCCCAGGTTTTTATTTTTTATTTTTATTGTTTTTATTTTTTACTTTATTATGGCTTCAATCTTGTTACTTGTTACTGGTCTGTTCTGCCCTGGATTTCTTCCTGTTCAACCCTGGTAGGTTATATGTATCTAGAAATTTGTCCATTTCTTCTAGATTTTCCAGTTTATTGGCGTATAGTTGCTTCTAGTGGCCACTAATGTTCCTTTGAGTTTCTGCAGTATTAGTTATAATGTGTCCTTTTTCATCTCTGGCTTGTTTAATTTGGATCTTCTCTCTTTTTTTCTTAGTCTGGCTAAAGGTTTGTGAATTTTGTTTAACTTTTCAAAAACCTAACTTCTTGTTTTATTAATCTTTTGTATTTTTAAAATTTCAATTTCATTTATTTCTGCTGTGCTCTGTGTATCTTGTAACAATTTGGGTTTTGTTTGCTCTTGCTTTTCTGGTTCTTTAAGATGCATTATTGTATTATTCATTTGAAGTTTTTCCCCTTTTTGGATGTAAGCAGTTATACCTATAAACTTCCTTCTTAGTGCTGCTTTTGCTGTATCCCAGAGGTTTTGGTATGTTGCGTTTCTATTATTATTTGCAAGCAATTTTTCCTTTTCCTCCTTAATTTCTTCACTGACCCACTGGTCATTCAGGAGCATATTGTTTAGTATCCATGTGTTTGCATAGTTTCCAAATTGCTGATGTCATTCATTTCTAGTTTTATTCTATTATGATCAGAGAAGATGCTTGATATTATTTCAATTTCTTGAATGTTTTAAAACTTGTTCTGTAACATAACATATGATTTGTCATTGAGAATGATCCATGTGCTGAGAAAGAAATGTGTATTCTGCAGCTCTTGGATGAAATGTTCTCTAAATATCTATTAGAGGCATTTGGTCTACAATGCAGATTAAGTCTGACATTCCTTTGCTGATTTTCTGTCTGGAAGGTCTGCGCATTGCTGAAAGTGAAGTTTTGACATATCCAACTATTCTTGTATTGAGGCCTCTTTCTTTAGATGGAATAACATTTCCTTTATATATCAGGGTACTTCTGTGTTGGGTACATACATATTTAAAATTGTTACATTATCTTGTTTTATTTACCCCTTCGTCATTATATGGTGCCCTTCTTTGTCTCTTCTTACAGTTTTTGTCTTGAAATCTATTTTGTCTGATATAGTATAGTGACTCCTGCTCCTTGGTTTCCATTGGCATGAGATATCTTTGTCTCCTTATTTTCAGCCTATGTGTGTCTTTATAGGTGAAATGTGCTTCTTGTAGGCAACAGATCAATGGGTCTTGTTGTTTTGTTCAGCCAGTCTATGTCTTTTGATTGGAGAGTTTAGTCCATTTACAGTCAATGTTGTTGTGAACAAGTAAGGTCTTACTCCTGCCTTTTTGTTATTTGTTTTCTGGTTTTCTCTTCCTTCTTCATGTTGTTCTTGTCTTCCTCTAGTGAAGATTTTTTTCTCTAGTGGTATGTTTAGTTTCTTGCTTTTTATTTTTTGTATATCCATTTTATGCTTTTTGGTTTGGGGTTACTATGAGGCTTGCAAATACTATCTTATAACCCATTATTTTAAACTGATAATATTTAACACTATTTGCATAAACAAGTGAAAAGAAAACTAATAAAAGTCTATGCCTTCAATCCCCCTGCTTTCTAACTTTTAATTGTTTCTATTTACATCTTATTTTACTATGTCTTGAAAAGTTGTTGTTACTTTTGACTGGCTTTTTGTTTAGTCTTTCTACTTAGAATAAGAGTAGTTTACACACCACAGTTACAGTGATATAATCTGTGTTTTTCTGTGTACTTACTATTACCAGAGTGTTTTGTATCTTCAGATGATTTCTCATTCATTAACATTCCTTTTTTTTGAGATTGAAGTATTCCCTCTTTGCATTTCTTCTTGGTCAGGTCTGGTTAATTAGTCAAATCCCTCAGCTTTTGTTTGTCTTGGAAAGTCTTTATTTTGCATTCATGTTTGAAGGATATTTTTGCTGGATATACTATTGTAAGACAAAAGTTATTTTTCTTCAACACTTTGAATATATCATGTCATACTCTTCTAGCCTGTGAGTTTTCAGCTGAAAAGTTTGCTGCCAGACATATTGCAGCTCCATTGTATGGTATCTGTTTATTTTCTCTTGCTGCTTTTAGGATCTTTTCTTTACCTTTAACCTTTGGGAGTTTGATTATTAAATGCTTTGAGGGTAGTCTTCTTTGGGTTAAATCTGCTTGGTGTTCTATAACCTTCTCATACTTGGATATTGAAATATTTCTCTATGTTTAGGAAGTTCTCTGTTATTATCTCTTGGAATGAACATTCTACCCCTATCTCTTTCTCTAACTCTTCTTCCAGGCAAATAACTCTTAGATTTGCCCTTTTAAGGCTATTTTCTAGATCTCATGGGAGTGTTTCATTGTTTTTTGTTCTTTTCTCTTTTGTCTCTGTGTGTTTTCATATAGCTTCTCTTCAAGGTCACTAGTTCTTTCCTCTTGATCAATTCTGCTATTAAAAGACTGATGCATTCTTCAGTATGTCAATTGTGTTTTTCAGCTCTAGAATTTCTGCCTGATTCATTTTATTTATTTCAATCTCTGTTAAATTTATCTGATAAGTTTCTGAATTTCTTCTCTGTCTTATCTTGAATTTCTTTGAGTTTCCTCAACATAGCTATTTTAAATTATCTGTCTGAAAGGTTACATAGCTCTATTTCTCCAGCATTGTTTCCCTGTTGCCTTATTTAGTTGATTTGATGAGGTCATATTTTTCTTGATGATGTTAATGCTAGTAGATGTTCTTTAGTGTCTGGACATTGGAGTTAGGTATCGCTGTCTGGACTGATTTGTATCTGTCCTTCTTGGAAAGGTTTTTCAGATATTTGAAAGGACCTGAGTGTTGTGATATAAGCTGATTGTACTTTAGGGGCACCCCAGGCCCAGTAACACAGTGGTTCTTGCAGACTCATAGAGGTACTGCATTGATGTTTTGGACCAGATCCTTGGGAATTATCTGGGTTACCAGTCACAGACTCTTGTTCTCTTCCCTTATTCCTCCCAAACGTACAAAATCTCTCTCTTGTTCTGAGCCACTTAGAGCTGGAGACTGAGTGACAGTGACACAAGCACCCCTATGGCCACCACCACTGTGACTGTACTGGGGTCAGACCTGAAGCCAGTGTAGTGCTGGTACTCACCCAAGGCCTGCTGTAATCAATCCCTTTCTATTACCTATATTTTCTCAAGGCTCTGGGGCTCTACAATCAGCAGGTGGCAAAGTCAGCCAGGCCTTGTCCTTCCCTTCAGGGTGATGAGGTCCCCATTTTCCCAGGTAGGTCCAGTAGCGCTGTGTGGGAGTCAGGGACTAGAGTAAAAAACTGCAGAAGTCTACCTGGTGATCTATGATACTACAGTTGAGCTGGAACTCAAACCACAAGACACAGTTTTTCCTGCTCTTCTTTCCTCTTTCCAAAGGCACAGGAGCCTTGTCCTATAGCTACTGCCACTGTGGGCTGCAAGGAGTATTTGCAGACTACCACCTATGTTCCCTTAAGGCTCAAAGTCTCTTAAGTCAGCTGGTGGTGAATGCTGTCTGGTCTGATCCACTGTTCAGGGAAGTGGGCTCCCCTCTGACCCGGGACGGGTCCAGGAATGCCATCCAAGAATCAAGTCCTGGAATCAGAGATCCCAAGAGCCCGCCTGATTTTTGCAAGTTATGAAGCAAGTTTATCTTTTTCTATTAAGTGTCTTTGGGCTATCATTGGCAAGCCCAATTTTATGCATTTAAAATACGGGCATTTTTTTCTGCAATTGTTCTGGGGCTGAAATATATACAATCAAATAAAATGCTAAATCATTTAAAAACCCTATATTTCTAAGTATGTATATGTTACGTATAGTCATTTAGGGAAAGGCTTAAGAAGGTACCTACTTCTCACCAAAATAGCACCAGTTCTTCAAATTCTTGTGGTAGATTTTAGAGACTGGGCACTAATATCTCAAAGGGTTCTGCTAAAATAGAAGTTTTACAGGGATCTCTATAAACAGATACTTTCTGTGACATATACTAGAAAATTCCTCTGCCTTTATTCTAGTCCTAATACACAAAAAATCGTGAATCAACTTAGTGCTTTTGCAGAAAAGATTAAGCTTTTATTCAATAATTAGAGGTATATAAATTCACTTTAGAGGAACTATTCCTGATACAAATATGAATTGTATGTGGAAGAGAGTTGCATTTTTTCTTTCTTTCTTTCTTTCTTTTTTTTTGGGGGGGGGGACAGTTTTGCTTTTGTTGCTCAGGCTAGAGTGCAATGGCACTATCTCAGCTCACTGCAACCTCCGCCTCCCGGGTTCAAGCAGTTCTCCTGCTTCAGCCTCCTGTATGGCTGGAATTACAAGCATGCGCCACCATGCCTGGCTAATTTTGTATTTTTAGTAGAGATGGGGTTTCTCCATGTTGGTCAGGCTGGTCTTGAACTCCCTGTTCAAGGTAATCCATCTGCCTCGGCCTCCCAAAGTGCTAGGATTACAGGTATGAGCCACCATGCCCGGCTGAGAGTTGCATTCTTATGAGGAATATTAATGTATTTTATTCCCTGAAATCATGGTGTTAAAAATAATTATAACAGTTCACTATTTTGCTATTTCTTTAAGCTATACCTTGTTAAAAGGGGTTATAAGACCTTTTAATACATTATATGCAAAGTTGTTTATGGGTTAAGAACTGGGGTTATGAAAAGCATATATTTTCAAAATAACTGATCATTAAGTAGATAACTACAGAAATTGTTGGGTGAAGGAAAATAGCATTTGAGAGCAAGAATTATTGAGAGCCAGGAGGGTAGCGCTCTAAGTGAGTCTGTATGTTCCTTGTAAGAAGAACTTTTCTCTAGGTAAGTCTGATATTTAGCAAATTTCAGGAAGCTCTGCTTTCTGTACCTGTCCATCTTTCTCTATTGCTGCCAGACAATGAATGGAAAGATGCAGAATCTCTTAGAACTCAGAATGCTAGAGGAAAACAACCAACCCAAAACTTTTGGGATGTTAAACTGTGGCTTCTCTAACATCATCTAAGAAAAAGCAGAGAAAATCTAAGTCACAGACAAACTATTCATGACAGTTTTCCTTTTTCTTGGATTCAAAATAGGCCTAAAGCTCTGCATTTGTTCATAAAGATGTCTGAATGCAAGATACTCATTTAAGAAGTATAGTGCTAGAAAGAAATTCTATTTAGGCTTGGAGGAAGGACTAAGAAAATATGTATGTATATTTTTTGAGACAAGGTTTCACTCTGTTGCTGCAGTTGGAGGGCAGTGGCATGATCATGGCTTGTTGCAGCCTTGACCTCCCATGCTCAAATGGTTCTACCACCTTAGCCTCCAGAGTAACTGGAACTATAGGCATGGGTCACTACCCCTGGCTATTTTTTTTTTTTTTTTTGTATAGATGGGGTCTTGCTATGTTGCCTAGGCTGGTCTTGAACTCCTCGCCTGAAGTCCTCCCACCTCGGCCTCCCAAAGTACTGAAATTACAAGCATGAGCCAGCATGTCCAGCCATTAAAACTATTTTAAGTGTGCAATGATTGATGGGCTCATTCAGAGTAGGAAGAATAATATTTCCGAATTACTAGTTGTGCAAATGAAATAAGCTTGCACTGGGAATTAGTCAGAATTCTTTTGCAGAGGACAAAAGTTCTTTAAACTAACTTAAGTACAAAGGGGACCACAACAGTTCATGTCATCAAACAGATGCCAATTTTTTAAAAGAAAATTTTTATTTTGCATGTGTATCAGCTTTGGAAGATCGTGGGAAAACTCATATTAACTGTGCAGGCAGTCACACTGACTTTCCTGACGCAAGGCCACGAATGAATAAATTGTTATGATGAATTTTTCCTCTGCCCAGCACATTGCCTTCTCCTCCCCATCCTTCTGGTAGCAGCAGAAGGATGTTTTCCTTTGAGGAACTGGCCATCCTTAAGTTCTTTCAATTACACTAAACCTGTAACTCCCTTTTCTTTTAACCCATGAACTCATGCCTCATGCCTAACTAGAGTCCTTTGTGGGGCTTATCATGCTGAATTGGGAGGAATATTTCACTCTTTAGACTGTGAGGTCCTAGTATGTGACTTCAGAGCATTTAGCAGCTATGTTCTGTGCCTGAGAGAAAGAAACCAGCACGCAGATGCTGAGGAGGTGGTGGGAGGCATCAGGGGAGAAGGGCAGAAGGAGAAAGGGGGAAAGAGGGAGAGCCCTAATACATTGTGAGTGTTTGGATCAGACTGATCTTAAAGCCAACACTACCTATGCTTTTACGGTTTGATGACATGAACGGTTGTGGTCTCCTTTGTGCTTGAGTTACTTAAAATGACTTTTTTCTTCTATAAAATGAATTCGGATTAATACCCAGTGAGAGCTTACTCCATTTGCACCATTAGTGCTTTAGAATAAATACCAACCTTAATAGTCAAACAAGTAAACGGCAAGATTTGAGAAAAAAATACAAAAAATTCTTTTGGTGTTGGAAGATGAAAGTTATGCTTATTTCAGGCTAACTCAGCTCTTTCTATTAGCTCCTTCTTGTACATAGTTAGGTTTTGGCAAATGTGATTTGACAAAGGTACATTTGAGTCCATGCAGTAATAAGTCATATTTATAAGTAAGTTCCTGGACTAATTAGGTAAACAGGATGTCAATGAGTGACATATGTGCTTTCAAGTGTGTGAAGAACCTTTTTAAAAAAGTGTATGATTTTAAGGGTACAAGTGCAGTTTTGTTACATGAATATCTTGCATAGTGGTGAAGTCTGGGTTTTTAGTGTGATCATCGCTCAAATAATGTACATTATATCAAGTAATTTCTCTTTTTTTATTTGTAAAATACTTTATATATAGCATGAAACAAAACTAATAATTTTTTTAAAATAACACATTTTTCAAAAATTATGATTTCATTTTGTAAAAACAATGTACATATTAGAAGTATATACAAGAATTATTAATAATTAGCATTGGATGATAAAATGACAGTTGATTTTCTTTCTTTTTTATTATTGTATTTTCTAAACTTGGCCTAAAATTTATTAAATGTCTCTCTAGCAACTTACTAATTTCTGCTTTTAAAAATGGTTATGTATGAACATATCACATCGCCCCAAGAATACAAACTCCTTGAACACAGATTCTAAGTCTGATTTATCTTCATAAACTCTCCATGATATTAGCTTAGTGCCTTGAATAATTACAATTACCATTTATTGAATGTTTGCGGTGTGGCAGGCATTGTGCTAAATTGTATCTCTCTCTTTTTTTTTATAATTTTTTTTGTTTTATTATACTTTAAGTTCTAGGGTACATGTGCATAACGTGCAGGTGTGTTACATATGTATACTTGTGCCATGTTGGTGTGCTTCACCCATCAACTCGTCAGCACCCCTCAATTCATCATTTATATCAGGTATAACTCCTAATGCAATCCCTCCCCCCTCCCCCTCCCCATGATAGGCCCCGGTGTGTGATGTTCCCCTTCCCGAGTCCAAGTGATCTCATTGTTCAGTTCCCACCTATGAGTGAGAACATGTGGTGTTTGGTTTTCTGTTCTTGTGATAGTTTGCTAAGAATGATGGTTTCCAGCTGCATCCATGTCCCTACAAAGGACGCAAACTCATCCTTTTTTATGGCTGCATAGTATTCCATGGTGTATATGTGCCACATTTTCTT
>NW_016803367.1:1322595-1388028 GCF_001698545.2 Rhinopithecus bieti
CCCTGCTTCAGCTCTCGCTGGTCAGGCTGCAGCAGCTGACCAGCACCGATTGTCCGGCACTCCCTAGTGAGATGACCCCAGTACCTCAGTTGAAAATGCAGAAATCACCGGTCTTCTGTGTCGCTCGCGCTGGGAGTTGGAGACTGGAGCTGTTCCTATTCGGCCATCTTGCTCCGCCCCCTATATCTCCTTACACCTTATACAAAAATTAATTCAAGATGGATTAAAGACTTAAATGTTAGACCTAAAACCATAAAAACCCTAGAAGAAAACCTAGGCAGTACCATTCAGGCCATAGGCATGGGCAAGGACTTCATGACTACAACACAAAAAGCAATGGCAACAAAAGCCAAAATTGATAAATGGAGTCTAATTAAACTAAAGAGCGTCTGCACATCAATAGAAATTACCATCAGAGTGAACAGGCCACCTACAAAATGGGAGGGAATGTTTACAATTTACCCCTCTGACAAAGGGCTAATATCCAGAATCTACAAAGAACTTAAACAAGTTTACAAGAAAAAATCAACCCCATCAAAAAGTGGGCAAAGGATATGAACAGACACTTCTGAAAAGAAGACATTGATGCAGCCAACAGACACATGAAAAAATGCTCATCATCACTGATCATCAGAGAAATGCAAATCAAAACCACAATGAGATACCATCTCACACCATTTAGAATGGCAATCATTAAAAAGTCAGGAAACAGCAGGTGCTGGAGAGGATGTGGAGAAATAGAAATAGGAACACTTTTAAGCTGTTGGTGGGAGCATAAACTAGTTCAACCATTGTGGAAGACAGTGTGGTGATTCCTTAAGGATCTAGAACTAGAAATACGATTTGACCCAGCCATCCCATTACTGGGCATATACGCAAAGGAGTATAAATCATGCTGCTATAAAGACTCATGCACACGTATGTTTATTGTGGCACCGTTCACAATAGGAAAGACTTGGAACCAACCCATATGTCCATCAATGGCAGACTGTATTAAGAAAATGTGGCACATATACACCATGGAATACTATGCAGCCGTAAAAAGGATGAGTTCATGTCCTTTGTAGGGACATGGATGCAGCTGGAAACCATCATTCTGAGCAAACTATCACAAGGAAGAAAACCAAACACTGCATGTTCTGACTCATAGGTGGGAACTGAACAATGAGAATACTTGGACACAGTGTGGGGAACCTCACACACCGGGGCCTGTTGTGGGATGGAGGTAGAGGGGAGGGATAGCATTAGGAGATATACCAAATGTAAATGATGTGTTAATGGGTGCAGCAAACCAACATGGCACATGTATACACATGTGACAAAGTTGCATGTTGTGCACATGTACCCTAGAAATTATATACCTTACAAGTATAATAAAAAATACCTAAGAAAAAGAAAATTCTGAGTATACTTGGAAGCATGATGGTTGGTGGGAAGTAGCTTTGGACAGCATGGAAGCTGTGTGGGTAGATGGTAGTCTAAGAGTAGGAATATTGACTGACAGGGAAACTGATTTGGATAATGAGGTTTGGTAAAATGGGAATTGGGGAAAGTAGAAGGCCATTGAGTAGCTGGCACAGAATATGAAGAAAGATGAGTTAGTAGAGATGGTTAGGCAGGGATAGGTTGTTTTGTGTGGATGCTTAGGTTCATTTAATTCATCTGCTCACCTCTTGAATATTTCAAATCAAGAGGCTGAAATTATGAGTGCAGATTTTAACATTGCTTGGAAGTACCTGAATGATTTGGTTGCTAACTTCTATTTGACATGATAGGATTTGATTATATGTTTGGATCACACATTCAGTAGGGCAGATATTATAAAGCAAGTGACTTGTATTTGTTAAATATTTGATCTAATTGTTTTCAATTCCCATAGTACTGTTTGGTTTAATCCTCTGCTACAAATTGTAATGTTTTCTGTCCAAAATATATCAGCAAGACACAGTCCTCGGGGAACTACAGTAACTTCAATGATGCTATGTAGAGAAGGCTGGTGAATCTATTCCAGTTAGGGATAATTTTATTTTTTATTTTTTGTTTTTATTTTAAGTTCTGGAATATACGTACAGAACATGCAGGTTTGTTATATAGGTACACACGTGCCATTGGTGGTTTGCTGCACCTGTCAACCTGTCATGTAGGTTTTAAGCCCCACATGCATTAGATGTTTGTCATAATGCTATCCCTCCCCTTGCCTCCAATCCTTTGATAGGCCCCAGTGTGTGATGTTCCCCTCCCTATGTCCATGTGTTTTCATCATTTAACTCCCACTTATGAGAGAGAACCTGTGGCCTTTGGTTTTCTGTTCCTGTGTTAGTTTGCTGAGAATGATGGCTTCCAGCTTCATCCATGTCTCTGCAAAGGACATGATTTCATTCTTTTTAATGGCTGCATAGGTATTCCATGGTGTATATGTGGCACATTTTCTTTATCCAGTCTATTATTGATGGACATTTGGGTTGGTTCCAAGTCTTTGCTATTGTAAACAGTATGGCAATAATCATATATGTGCATGTGTCTTTGTAGTAGAATGAGTTATAATCCTTTGGATAATGGGATTGCTGGGTCAAATGGCATTTCTGGTTCTAGATCCTTGAGGAATCACCACACTGTCTTCCACATGGTTGAACTAATTTATACTCCCACCAACAGTGTAAAAGTGTTCCCACAGACTCGCCACTTCGCCACAGACTCGCCAGCATCTATTGTTTCCTGACTTTTTAAGTTCAGTTTTCTTCATAAAAATCCTATGTGGTATTCACACAGAAAAGACTTGCAAAGTGAAGCAGGTGCATGGTGTGTGTGTGTGTGTGTGTGTGTGTGTGAGAGAGAGAGAGAGAGAGAGAGAGAGAGGATGAATGTTGAACTGAGTCTCATGTCTAGAAGGTGCAATTAGAAATAAGGATAGCGTACAGAGGACTGCAAAACAATCTGTACACTATAGTAGCTCAGTAGGGCTTAGAGCCAGATATAACAAGAATATAAACATTCTCTGATTTCTTAGAAGTTTGCACAAATATTCGGGAGGTCATGAGACTTTTTATTCATGTAAAAACAGAAGTTCATACTAGTCTTAGATTTTAAGAGACCTGATTACCTCAGGTGACATATGATTCAGGAAAAACAGTAGTTGTTATTGAGAACTTACTACAAACTGGGTGAAGTGCTTTACAAATATGTTACCCTATCATCTATGAGAAAAATACTGTTGATATCCAATGTTAGTGATGAAGAGATAAAACATAGAGACACTGTAACTTATTTAAGTTGTACAACTTGATGAGAGAATTCAAAAAGCAAATATTCTGGCAGATAGATCAAAACACTGGTCAAAGCAATAGAGAAGGTTAAATGCAAAACTACAATTCCTTTGTAGGTCCATTGAGGGAGTAGGACTTAACAAGCCAATTTTTCTTATTTTTTAATACATTCGCATAAGAGTCCCAGTGTTGCCATTATTTTATCTTACCTGCCTTGTCCTAAATGAAGCCATGCTAGTGAGGCTGATGGTGTAGTAGCTAAGAGTCAAACATCAGAATCAGAGCCCTCGATTTCAATCTTGCGTCTGTCACTTATATGTAACCATGTCCCTTCTTGGTCTCAGTTTTCTCATCTAAAATATAGGATATTTAATAACAAGATGGACTGTTCTTGCTAAGACTAAGATAAGGAGTATAAAGAGTTTAGCACAGTGCCTAGTACATAGTCACCCCATAACTTACTACGTCACCCCTACCACATTCCTATGCAACTAAAGGATAAAACAAATTGGGGAGAAAACACTTAAGGATAATTTATAATTTACTATGAGTCAAGCAACCTTTTGGATACTTGTTCACTATCTTATTGGGTACTCATGCAGCTATGGGCCCTATAAACCGCATTTCACAGGAGAGAGAACTGGAGACCAAAAGAGATAAAGTAACTTACCCAAAATGACAGAATTATGTGAAGTTAGCTATTAATCCAATTTTTCTGGTGAGAAAACTAAAGCTGAGATAAAAACATTGTAGAGTGCATATTTGTGCCAGAAGTTATCTAACTCCAAAGCTTATCATATCCCAGTACTACCTGCTAGTTTCCCTAGGTCATGTCCACTTTTGGTAAGTTTGAGCAGTTGAAGAGAACAGCAGTGAAGAGGCTGAAATGGAGTCTATTTGCTTGAGATACTCTACATGAAAAGTTTGTGTCTGAAGAAGCAAGGAATTCAAATAGGACTGCATGGGAGATAAGCTGAAGAAGGACAGTGCTTTGTCTGTTGTCTAGCCCAGGCTGGGTTCCCAGGGAGACCCATACTGGCTGTGGGAATGAGGTTTTTAGTTGGAAAAGCACAACCTGGGATTGAGGAGATGTTGCTGTTCTTGTGCATGGAGTACAGGAGGATTCAGGTGTAAAGATGACTGAAGAGAATACAGGTTTGTGGCTTTAGAATTTACCTATCTTAGCAGAGAATTTTCATTCTTCTAGAAGATATTGGCACTATGTCATTGGTGCTATAATCCTCTTCAGGGCTTTGTGAAAGGTGTATCTCAAGTGAAAAAGAGCAGAAACCGGTGACACTGGAGGACATCTTCTTTACCAAACCACAAGGGACCAACTAGAGGTGGAATGGCCAAGTGTGTGAGAGAGCAGCTTGGATGGCATCATGGATATTGTGGTCGGCTCCTTGATGGCATCTCTAATGTTTCCTAATGTGGTTTGAAAAAAAGTGATGCTCCAAGTATAGCCTATGTAACAAACCTGCACGTTATGCACATGTATACCCTAGAACTTAAAGTATAAAACACAATAATAATAATAATAATATAAAATAACAGAAAAATTGTGCTCAGCTGTAGTGGGGTGGTTCAAACGCCTATAAAGTATTTTCATCCTCTTGCTAAAACTGGTTTAGAACGGGACTGTGACTTAATGAAATATGAGGAAAAGTTTAGCTGAGCTTCTGGGAAAGTTTTCTTCTCAGAGAGCCTCATAAGAAGTTGTTTGTTCTTCCATCATGTATAAATTAAGGAACCAATGGCTCCAACTTGTAATGACTTGTTTCCACAAGGGAACCCCAGAATGAAGATGAACTGTGCAATGGGCACCAAAGTGGAGAAATAGAAAAAAATGTACATCTTGAGTGATGTTGAATAAAATGCAAGATCACCTGTTTAATCTTGTTCTACTGATAGACTTCTCCTTTACTGAATTATAGATGTTTAAAACAGGTGCAAGCTAGTTTGAGTTGACTTTTTTTAGTTTCAGCTGAAAGCATCCATCCTGATTTGGTTGGAGAATGGATTTCAATGAACATTTTCCATTTTTTTTTGCAATTTACATACCAGCTGACTTGTATCAGCACATAGATCTAGGAGTAGAAAAAATTAGCTAAAATATTTCTATTAAATTAATAGAGGAGTTAAGTTTGGAAATGATTAAACGATCTAAATTTGAGATAGCAGTATGAAAGAAAAATGATACTGGAAATTAAGACTAGATGTTGAGGAAATGACAGTGGATCAAATTGATGTCTTTGTGAATTTTGAGTCTTGGTTATTCATTGAGGATGAGGGATGGGATTAGAGGATGGTAAATGTTTTAACAGCTGCTATTTGGAATGGAAAGGAATTAATTAAAGATTTTTGCTGAGAAGTATTGAGAATCCAACTGAGTTTGGAGATCACAAATTTATAATGGAGCTGATCAGTTTGTTTATGAAGCTTTTTTCCAGTAGGACTGTATAGGAGAGAAATGGAAGCAGAGGAAGAGGACAGTGGGACTTCAAAGCTGGAGATTGGCAGAGAAGGTGGAGTGAAAGGGCCAGGGGCCAAGAAAATTGACAGTTATAAGTATAATAGTAATCATTACTTTTTAATAACAAAAACTGATTCTTTGGCATTTTAATTTTAACAAAACGTTTACAATTTATCATATTTGATTGTTAGAATGATGTTGTGAAACAGGTTGTTAATCCTAGTCTACTGATGATGAATTGGAAAGTCATGACATTTATGCATTCATTCCTTCAATCACTGTTTAGTTTTCTAAACTTTAGAAAATGTGCTTTGTATGCCAGATTCTGCTCTAGGTACTAAAAGTTGAGAGGTACAGAGCATAGAATCTGCCCCCAAAATGTATTCTCTCTGGTGGGAACATCGACAAAGTAGTGCAAACATGCAAACGTGTAATACAAGATGGATGAAGCCACAGATGGATCTTCTAGAGGCACAAAGATGGTGCATTTACCCAAGGTATGGAGTTAGACTAGTTTTCCTTGGGTGGGTAGCATATGAGTGAGGTTTGACTGAACAGTTGGAGTTGGGAGGGTGACGCAAGGGGTAGGCAAAGGTGAGCAGCAGGAGTAAAAGGCACATATATGTAAGAGAGCACAGTGCAAGAAGATAAACCTGGATTTAATACTGGAAATGTAGGTAGGAACTAGAATATAGTTATACTGAGTAATTTGGATTTTATTCTAAAGACAACTAGGTACCTCCAAAAGATGTTAAAGAGAAGAATGATATCTTTGGCAACAAAGTGAATGATGAAATGTAGCCATTATGCTTGAGATAGAGAAAACAACTAGGACATCACTGGACTACTGTAAGAAGTGATGAGTGAGACTTAGAGGATGTTAAGAATTCATTTGGATTCTTATCCCCATGTTAAGAATGCATTGGGACCACACCATACATTACTGTCTACATCTCTCCATAAAACTGTGGGTTTTATGTCTTGAAAGGTTTTAGCAAAGTACTTTTCTATAGCTGATTGAAATTTATCATCTACATTTTAAAAATTAGGGGTAAATAAGGCTTGTGCCAATAGTGTTGCAGGGTCCTTACTTATATTCCCCCTTTTTTGTTTTTTTAAAGCATATTTTTAAGAATGGAATGGACATGTTCTATGGCCTGTTCTTCGGGGTTATATGTGATGCCTGTGGAATGTTGGATGTTCCATGTGTGACAAAATTGTTGAAATTGTGAGCTGGCATAAGTCAGACCATTATCAGTTTAAATTTTTGTGGGCCACCCCATAAACGCAAAAGTTAAAAGAAGATGTTTAATGACATATTGGGTGGATTCTCCAGGCAAAACATGGGCACCAATTAAGTGAATATTGGTATCAATGGATACATCTACATATCTAAGTTTTCCAATTCAGGGACATGTGTCACATCTGTTTGCCATAATTGATTAGGTTCCAGTCCTCTAGGGTTAACACCTGTTGAAGGAGGGGACATGCATGTGAGCTGGCAATCTGGGCATTGCAGAATAATTTGTTTAGCTAGTCTGTGGGTAAGTTGAAATTGTTTAGATAAGTTTCTCCAGTTTTGGTGGAAAAATTGATGCGATTGGGTGGCTTGGTCAAGCAGTGATGTCATAACCTGTAGATCTGCTTGATCACTGCCATAAGCCAGTGGGCCAGGCAGTGAGCTGCGGGCTCGAATATGTGTGATAAAAATAGAATGTGTGTGGTGATCTAGCAAATGCTGAAGTTGGAGAAAAAGAGTACACAGGGTGGGCTCCAAAGTGGACTTAATTAGGGCTGTCTCAAAGTTCTACAAAATATAAACAGAGTAAGCAGAGTCACTAACAATATTGATGGGCTGAGTGGAAAAAGTCTCCAGAGCCAATACTAAGGCTCCAACCTCAGCTCTTTGAGTTTTAGTAAATCCAGAACCAGTGAGGAAATTACGTGGTCTCCACCAGACAGCCACTTTTCCATGTTTACATGAGCCATCAGTAAACAGTGTTAAAGTGTTAGGTATGGGGGGATTGAATTACTTTTTTAGGCAAAACCACAGAAGTATGAGATAAAAATGGAAGGAGTTTGTCAGCGGGAAGGGCATGCTCTACATGACCTGTGTAATCAGAGAGTGCTATTTGCAAGTCTGTAGATAAGGGCAATACTGCTTTGAATTGCTTTTTACTTAAAGGAATCCTGATGATATCAGGGTCATAACCTAGCAACTGATTGCATTGTCTGCAGCCTGAATAGATGACTTTGCTGACCAACTGGATATAGGGAGAGAGTGTTTTGTTACTGGCATGTGAGCAAAAACCCCATTTTTTTGGCATAGCTTTGGGGCCATCTGTCCTGTTAACCCTGTAGGGGAGGGTTTGGTACGAAAACTAAATAATCGAACTGAATACCATGGATCAATGTGATTTAGTTGCCTTTGAGAGATGGCTTGTTCTATCTCTTCAACTTCCCTTTTTGTTGCAAGAGTTAAGTATCTAGGAGAGGCTAGGGCTGTATTGCCCTTTAAGATAAAACAGAGGTTCTTTAACTTACCAGTAATTATGCTCAAGGTGGGCTGAAGTCAATTAATATTGCCTAGTAATTTCTGATAATTGTTTAAGGTATGTAAGTTGCTAGTATTTTATTTAACCTCTTGAGGTCTTACTGACCGGGAAGTTAATATGTATCTAAAATACTTCCAAGGAGAGGACATTTGTAGTTTTTCAGGTACTATGATTAAACCTCTTAACTGTGTATTCTTCACGACAGAGGTATATAAACTAAAAGCATTGGCTCACTTGGGGTGGCTAGTAAAATACCATCAAAAAATGAATAATCTTGCAATTAGGATTTTTTTATTTTTTATTTTATTTTTTTACTGGGGAGCAAGCCTGACTTCCATGATGCTGACATGTGGTAGGACTGTTCAGCATTCTTTGAGGAAGCACTTTCCAGTGAAATGGCAAGATGGCCTTTCATTATTGATAACTGGTATTGTAAATTCAAATTTTTCTGTGTCCTGCTTTGCAAGTGGAATAGTATAAAAGCAGTCTTTTAAGTCAAAAATGATTATAGGCCAGTCTTGAGGAATCGCCATGAGGGAGGGGAGCCCGAGCTGAAGGAGCCCCATAGGTTGCAAATTAGCATTAATAGCATGTAAGTCATGTAAAAGTCTCCATTTACCAGACTTTTTGGGAATGACGAAAATGGGCGAATTCTCAGGGCTGTTTGACAGTTCTATATGGCCGACTTTTAATTGCGCCTCAACTAATTCATGGGCTCTTTGTAATTTCTCTCCCTTTAAAGGCTACTGTTCTACCCAAATAGATTTTAAGAGAGCCATGTCAAGAGTAGGGGAGAGATAACAATGGCCATTATCAGAAAGAGGTCTGCAGAGTGACCTCAATTAACTCTCTTGTAAATGGTCTAGTGGCTCCATTTTCTCTAATGCCCCCTTTTATCTGTTTGCCTTGTTGATCTTGCATTACTGGACAGGCTAAGAGCTCCCCTTCTAGTGCCACTTGCCTGAGACAGGATCCCATAGCTGTAGCCTGTCCCTTGTCTTTTTTCCAATTTATTGGAGGAGGGGGCTCAGGCAAAACCTCTGTTTCCTCTTTGTTATTTTGGCCCAGTGATAGTGGGCTGAGGGTTAAGGAGGCAGTAAGGTAGGTGACAGTTCTTCCTCCTGCCCCTTTGGCTGCCCTAACTAAAGCCCATAATGTTAAAGATGTTACTGGGACCCGTTGTCCTTGCACATGATGTTGTTCAAGATTTCTCCTCACTTGTTCATAGAGCTCTATGTCTAGCGTACCTTCTTCTGGGAGCTATGGGTTATGGGATACAACAGTTTGCATTAGGTCCCTTAACTAAGCCTGCGAAACAGAGGCTCTGCTAGCTTTAAGCAGTTATTTCAATAATTTTACGTACTGTTTCTGTTGAGTTGATAACTGTTGTCCCATGATGAAACCCTAGTCTGAACAATTTCCTCGAACTTGGAAATCCTGAGTGGGCACCAATGACTTGCTGATTTACTGACTGCACAGTCTCCTTCACCTTTGTTTTTGAGTGTTCTGTTGCGATTCGTTGCAGCATTCCTCTCATGGGGCACCACCTACCAGGTCCAATCCTCAGACCCTGGCTGAACGACGGATGACAGAATGCACTCATACACGGGTATCCAGTGAAAGAGTGGGCTAGGGGACCAGGACGTTCACAGAGTTGTAGCAGTAGTCCACTTGTGGTTTAGTACGGATTCAATGACAAAGTCTTGAGTCAACACTCTTTCTGGGTAAATAATATTGCTGATCCCCCAAGTAGAGAGCAGTCCTGCACATGAATGATCAAAGGTCAGTTTTAGGACAACACGAGTAAACAAGCTATTTAGGTAAACTCTTCTACATTTCTTTTGTCTACACCCTAAGCTCTCATGCTCCTGAAAAGAGAATCTGGCTGCCTTCAGACAAATTATCTTTTGAAGTTTTTGCAAAACCCCTGGCCTTCCAAGAAGGTTTGCTTCTATTCCTATAATTTCTTCCACCATCCTGAGTAATCTCCCACAATATTGAATGGGGAAAACCTGAAAGCCTTTCCTCTACGATATAGAACATGACAAGGATGCCCACTTTGGACATTGTTAATCAACATAGTACTGGAAGTCCTAACTAGAGAAATCAGATGAGAAAGAAAGGGCATCCAAATTTCAAAAGATGTCAAATTACCTCTGTTTATAGGTGATATGATCTTATATTTGGAAAACCTAAAGACTTCACCAAAACCTCTTGGAACCGACAAATTCAGTAAAGTTGCAAAATACACAATCAACATACAAAATCAGTAGCATTTTATATGCCAATGCAAATAATCTGAGAAATTTAAAAGTAATCCCATTTACAATAGCTAAAATAAAATTAAATACCTAGCAATTAACCAAAAAATGGAAAGAGCTCTATAATAAAACTATACAACACTAATAAAAAAATTTGAAGAGTTCACCAAAAAAATGGGAAGATACTCTATGTTCATGAGTTGGGAGAATCAATACTGTTAAAATGACTATACTATCCAAAGAAGTCTACATGTTTATTGCAATTCCTTTTACAAAAACCCAACGACATTCTTCACAGAAATAGAAAAGACAAACTTTGCCTGTTTTGACTTCCTCGTGGGAGCTAAAAATTGAAACAATTGAACTAATGTAGACAGTAGAATGATGGTTACCAGAGACTGAGAAGTGTCGTGGTGGTATGGGGTGGCGGGGGAAATTGGGAACGGTTAGTGAGCACAGAAAATTGTTAGAAAGAATTAATAAGATGTAGTATTTGATAGCTCTACCGGCTGACTAGAGTCACTAATAATTCCATTGCACATTTAAAAATAACTAAAAGAATATAAGTGGGTTGTTTGTAACACAAAGGATAAATGCTTGAGGTGATGGATATCCCATTTATCTTGATATGATTATGCATTATATGCCTGTATCAAAATACCTCATGTATGCCATATATATATATACACACACCATGTATCCATAAAAATTAAAAATACAACAAATGAAATGATTAAATTTGATAACTGCATGTAGGTAGTAAGAAAGGAGTTAGTATAACTCTAGAGTTAAGGGATGAAATGTAGTGCCAGTTACAGGTCAGATGATAGGAGGAATCTGGGGGCTTATAATTAGTTGCAAGCTCCATCCCATGATACCACACTTGACACCTTGGAGGCATCATCATTGTGTGGTTGTCCCCAAATAAACTACATCGATAATTCAGAAATGGAAAGAAGAACCAACTCTTGGAAAGCCTAATATTATAAATGACCTATTAGTGTCAGTTACCCATCTGATCATGTGAGACTTTCAGTCTCTTTTGAATCTTCTTAGGACTTCTGGGAATTCCTTTGAAAACAGCCTGTCATGTGTAATCCTATGGAGGACGTTCTTTGTGTTTTTGTTTTAGCATCGTGTTGACATCTGCTACCCTGAAATCCACTTAAAGGGATTTCAGTATTGCCTGAACTGGAGCATAAGGACAACACTGTGCAACATTGTTTGTGCACAGAGTGTTTTTCTCCTGTGTTCTCAGAGCCGTTGTCTATTGAGAGGGGAATCTCCATCAAGATAACTGTTTTCTGTTCTGTTGCATTGCGTGGTCTGGTTCCTGAGCAACATCCCAGCTACTATCAGCAACTCACATAGTCTTTCATACTTTAGTACTAAACCATCTCTCCTTTGATGTTTGAAACCAGTGCTAAGGGCTAAATGGAGAGCAATTTCTTTTCCTGGTCTATCTTCATTTCCCACTCTCATCCAGATTTTCCAAATCAGAAAACAGTCCCACACAGAGAATTTAATAATACTGTCTCATGCAGAGAGATGCCAGAGAGGTTTTAAGGTTTCACTAGTTACACAAAAATGCAAGTCATGTTTGGCTCCACTTAGACATCCTGGTATATTTCACTTCCCTGTTTCATCTCCAGTACTTCCCCTTCATGATTCTACTCATCCACACTCTTCTCTCTTCTTTGGAGTATACTTTTGCACTAAGAGCTGTCCCTGAGGGGACATGCCTTCTCCACTGTAGATTCTTAGGGATCGGGGGACTGCCAGGAAGTCTTTTGTTAGCAATCTCTTCCAAAGGCTCTGAGAATTATTCTGTAAAGATGCTCTTGCTGTCTTTGACACTTGCGCAGCAGGTAAGAAGCTGTAACTGGTCGGCTAGCATGCCTTTGTTTCTCTCTGTGTCCTCAGTAGTTTTGACATGTTATTCTTAGTATGTCATACTGATTTGTAGCCCATAGAATATCAGTGCTGTGAGGAACTTCAGGGAGAACATCCTAGTCCACCCCTCCCCTCTACACTATCTTAATTTACTGATAAGGGAACAGAGTCCCGGAGACGGAATGACATACCCTTGAGGTCAAGATCAGGCCTGCTGTCAACTATCTTGATCCTAATAGCAGTGTAAATGCATGAGAATCAGATGAGGAAAATCAAGTTGGATTCTCACAATAACACTGGGCAAGGTACTTGAGAACTCATTTCACAAGTAAGAAAACAGATTTAAATTCAAGTTCATACAATGAGTTAGTGATAAAGCCACTCTGGACCCATATTTTTCATAATCATTCCCTCTGAAGACTTGAGAAACTGTGATTTTAAATTAAACACGTAACCTGGGGTCCACACTATCCAAACACATATATGATATATAACCACTTTTGACCAATATATTTCCTGATATTTGGAATGTTTTGTGAATTTGTTGAAAGAGAAATGAACTATTCAAGCCTCAAAATGCCATTAGAGAAAACCTTAATAAAATCCATCAACTTGGCAGGAGGATATATTTTTTGAGAGCTCACCTGTCCGTGCCAGATGAACTTGGAGGCTAGAGACGGTGAGAACATTTAAAGTGTATCATTTGTGCTTTCTCACCAAAGCTGGGGCCTTTTCTCTAATTCAGTCTGGCTATGTCTTCTGTGACAGGCTGATTGACATGCCTACTTATAAGTGAGAATTTTAATATATTTTTTATCTTCGAGGGAAATTTAGATTTGTTCTTCGTAATACGGGAACGTTCAGACACCTCCATCAACCTTCCATGTAGTTAAAGAAAAATCTAACCAATAAAACTGTCCTGCAAATTTAACCTTCTGTAACGGGATGAAGAATACTTTGGCTTTATAGAAACAGCAAGTTAAGACACAAAACAGACTTCTTCCCTTTCCTGTGTCAGTAGCTAGATGTGTGACCTTGGGCAAATTTGAGGCTTTCATAGCACCTGTTTTCTGTTTTTAAAAACTAGATAATACCTGAGATCTCTTAAAGATGTAGAACAATTAATCTCTTAGCCTATTTGAGGTGTTCATCTGACTATAATCATTCATTTAGTCCACTGAGTATTAGGTACTAGTGTTGTAAGGAGAGTCGTATGTTCATTTTGTCTAGTTAGGAACACGTTGCTGTAAAGAATAAATGAGGTAATGTATGTGAAAGCTCTCTGAAAAACATAAATCATAAAGTAAGTTATAGACATAATTCTTATTTAAGTACCTTGACTGTTTTTCTTAGTTTTTTCATATATTTTTTAAGTAGCTAGCTGCTTAAGGAACAGATTATTTCCAAGAAGATCCTTCATAAGATACTGTTTTTCCCTCTTTCAGAAAGAAAAGGAGTAACAAGGCATCAATTTCTACATCAAGTCTATAGCTCCCTGATCTTTTATTTTACAAAATGATTCAGATTCCAGAATGGACAGAAATGAATCCCACCTTCTACCTGTGTGCACAGTGTGCTTTGTGCGGCGGGACTCAGCTGCTGTGGCTGTAGTCACATTGAACAATGTGGGATTTCAAAAGGAAGACAGCAGTTGTCTTCTGGAGAAGCCCAGGATATGTGCAAGAAGATAGGGGTTAATAAAACGTATAATAGAAGAAACCATATAGATCATCTGGTCAAGGATTCATAAAATCAAATGTCTTTCAGGTACAATGGGTTATGTTAGTGAGTAAAGTGAGCTAGTGACGAACTATGATGTACAAATGAAGGTAGCTGCAATTTACCTCCAACTGACTGATGCCATGTTGGGAATGTGAAAGCAGTGTTGCTGGTATTTGAAGAAATGCTGAAAAATAGGAATTGTGGGGATAAGCTATTCAAATTTATCTCCCTCCTTCCCTCCCTCCCTCTGTTGCTATAAGGTTTCCCTCTGTTGCCCAGGCTGGAGTACAGTGACATGATCATGGCTCACTGCAACATTGACCTCCAGGGCTTAGGTGATCCTCCCACCTCAGCCTCCCCAGTAGCTGGGACTACAGACATGCAAGGCAATGCCCAGCTAATTTTTGTATCTTTTTTTTTTTTTGTAGAGATAGGGTTTCACCATGTTGCCCAGGCTGGTCTCAAACTGCTGGGCTCAAGCAATCTGCCTATCTTGGCCTCCCAAAGTGCTAGGATTATAGGCATGAGCCACAGCACCCAGCCAGCTTTTCTAATGGGTAAATGTATTTCAAGTGAGGGTGAGATCTTGTCTATGGCCTACTGATTTAAGGTATATGATCTAGACCAACTTTATTTTTTAACTTAAAGTATTTTTTCCTCTTATCTATCGACTACATATTGAGTACGTACTACATGTTTGGAATTTTGCCTAGATCTGGGGATACACAGAAGAGTATAGCCCAGCTCTATGGGAGTTAGTCCTGTAAGTAAGAGTAATCATATAATATGATTACTATTATATTAATGGAGATTTGCCCAAAGTGAAGTGGGAGAACACGTGAATATAATCCACTCTATTAGGTGTCCTGCACACTCACCACATAACTTTGGTTTACTTTTAAAAATATGTATCATTGTTATTGCCTATGCCAGTATCCATGAAAATGCACCAAGGCTTCTTGAAAAAGAAGACAAAATTACCGTTTCATCAGGCATAATTATTTTTTTAAAATAAAATAACTTTCCTTCTGCTTGGGAAAGAATAACTTTAGCTATTGAAAATAATACCTGAAATGGAACCCAGAGGACCAGTTCTTGTAAACTTTAAGAAATAATTATAGTACATTCTTATAATTTTATGTTGTCTTTGCATTCATTGTAAATATAGATTTAACTTTCCCGTTTCAGAAGCAGACCGTAGTCAACCTTGACTTGGTTTCCCATTTCTGCCTTCTCCAGTTCCCTAATGTTGATCCAGATATCTGTCTTATACAATCACCTCTTGGTAGCTACTCCTTTATGGGACAGCTAGATTCAATCTATTTGTCTTACCCTGCTGACTCCATAACCTGCACAGACTGCACAGATATGCTTCAGTGACCACCTCTCATTCACATTGTGACTCCACAGAATTGTGTCAACCTGCTCTAAATCACTAATCACAACTCCCTGCTAGAAGCCTGCTTGGGTAATGCTCTGGACCCCTGTAATGGCTTTGGCATGTAGGTCCCTCTCTCTCTCCTTCCCCATGTGCTCATTGAGTGTACATGCCCCAGATGGCCTCCTACTTCTTGTTGATCCTGTGCGGCATGGGGCCTTCTCTGTGATCTGTAAGTAATGTATTGCTGCTTTTATTTCATGTGTCTTGTTGAGTTGCCGCCCCTGTGTTTCGTGGGACTACCACACCTGAACCTAACTTCTTTCCTGCTTGGGACTCTTCTAGAGAGTGGCTATCTTAGTAGAAGTAAACCGGACACAGGTCAGACTAGAGCCACAAGGGTGTCTGCCGGTAGAAATGATTTTTCTGTGAGAAGGACAATTGAACACAGGTCAGACACTTAGGTATTAGGCCATCTGCCATGATAAAGTATCCTGTAAAAGACCCACTGTAATCACCATCACCAAATCCCTGCACTCTCCATCAGGGAAGGGATAGAGTTAGTAGTTACGTTCATGAAGGAAACGTCATGACCAAATTAGAAAAAATACAAAAGGAATCAATCAAATCCTAACAGTTAATATTTGTAGCATGCGTTGTAGTTTACAAGGTGCTTTTATAAATTGGTTGGGCGCGGTGGCTCACACCTGTAATCCCAACACTTTGGGAGGCTGAGGTGGGCGGATCACCTGAGGTCAGGAGTTCAAGGCCAGCTTGGCCAACATGGTGAAACCCCTCTCTACTAAAATACAAAAATTAGCCAGGCATGGTGGTAATCCCAGCAATTCCAGAGTCTGAGGTAGGAGAATCGCTTGAACCTGGGAGGCAGAGGTTGCAGTGAGCAGAGATCACGCCACTGCACTCCAGCCTGGGCTACAGAGCGAGACTCTGTCTCAAAACAAGCAAGCAAACAAACAAACAAACAATAGTAACAAATAGTTTGTAGTTACTTGTAATTGTAAAGCATCTGGAAGCTCTGTAGCTAGGATGGTGGGTGGCCCCAGATGAAGATCATAGTGGTAATTGTGTCTGATGTTTAAGGGAATAGGGAGGAGATGTTTTATATTTTCTTTTACACCATGAGAAGAGATACTATGTTTCTCAGCTTTTAGAGAGGATAGGAATAGAGGGGACCAAAGGAATCAGCCCCACAGACTTTTTATATTTTACTTGTTGATCCTAGAGGGGAGAACTATTCTAAACAAATTTAGAGGGCTCAAACCATTTTCTTGAATGAACCTTGGCCGGTGGGGCCTGGGCAGTTTGTGTAAGTCTCCCAGGAAACAGCATGGCATCAAGTAAGGAGGGAAATGTTCTTTGTTTCTTCTAGGAATAGAGTAGTTTGAAACTTGGAGTAGTGACATAGGAGACATGGAGGGGGCAGCACCCTTGCAGAGATAATGGCATTCTCTAAGGTTTGGGACGATCAACAGCAGAAGCCTGAGCTACTGTCAAGGAGCTTACTGAGCAGAGGACATCCACTGTAAGGGAGTAGAAAAGTCATGGCTGCTGTTTTAGGGTGACTGTAGCTGATAGATTGGCTTTTGTATATTAAACACCCTGAGGCACTTCCTGAAATACTGGGAACCAGCAAGGGGGAGATTTTTGGAACCTGGATATTTTCCTTAACCACATGAGCCCAATAGCAGGAAATTTGGCTTGTAGTTCTTTATATCACTTTATTTGTGCAACTAAATAAAATGTAAAATGTGATATAAGAATAGCTATGTTATGTTTAGTTTCTAGAGTATTAGTTTTTGCTCACAGCATTGCTGTGCCAATACAGCACACATAGTTTATTTACAATGAAAGACGACATAATTCACTGATTTTATACTTGTCCCATTCTAGATGCAAAGGGCAGAATCTTTCTATTATGTATGGTTGTGAGAGAGTGCTTTGCCTCAGCATTTCAGAGAAACAGGCTCTCTGAATTGCACAGATGCGCTCGGGTGCTATGTTCTTAGATAAGATGTTAATAGATTCTTCACAATCACTTGGGAAAAGATCACAGAGCTGTGAACGTTGATAGAACCAAGTTAGCACAATCTTCATATCACAAGATGCTGTGGGATCAGACTAGGGTTTTGCAGTTACAGTTGACATGGGAATTGTTGGCAGGTGGTTGCTTGACAAAGATTTATGAAAGCTGTTAAATGCTAGAACATTTACCTGGTAGGAACAGAATTATTTGAGGATGGTGCAAGTTAATTTTCCCATGGGAAAATGGTGAAGTAAGAAAAATGCAGGTATCCTGAAACATGCTCCTACCTCAGTGGCACTGCATTCGCTCTTCCATTTGCCTGCATTGCAGTCCATTGTTCTTAGCTCACATTTTAAAATTTACATATGCATTTCTTCCTTTTGTCTCCCCTGAACCCCATTAAAACATGATTGTTTACTGACGGCAGACTTGGATTTTCTGTCCTGTTCATCACTGTATTACTCTCATCAGATAGTGCCTGGCAAATAGTCAATGCCCAAAAATATCTGTTAGAAAATTATTAATTTTGAGCCCATTTGGCAGTATTTTAGTAGAAAATGTGGTACAAGAATGTTTGATTTTATGTTACATTTCTTGCTTCTATTTTAAAATCTTTTTATTTTGAACTAATTGTAAACCTCAGTAAAGTTGCAACTATTTTGAGTTCCTATAACCTTTAAAATATCTTTCCCTATGTTAACATCTTACATAAAATATAGTCATTGAAACCAGCATATTAATATTCATGTGATGCTATTAACTAATATATAGACCTTATTCACATTTTACTGATTTTCTTACTAATGGCATGGATTTGTTCAAGAACCAATCTAAAATTCCATATTACGTTTAGTTATCAGGTCTGCTTAGTCCTGAGACTCCATACACACATTCTCAGTCTCATTATTTTTATTTTTTGTGTGTGTTTCATAGCCTTGATCCACTTGAGGAATACTGGTGAGTCATTTTGGAGACTGTTACCCAATTTGGGTTTTCTGATACCTTCTCATGATTAGATCAAGGATATACATTTTGGCAAAATATCACAAAATGATATGACTTCCTCCTGCATCATTTCTCAGGGTCTCTGACATTGATCAGTCCCATTGCTGTGACGTCAACTTAGATCACCTGGTCAAGAAGGTGACTGCCAGATTTCTTCATTGTAAAGTTGCTGTTTTATCCTGTGTGGTTAATAAGTTCTTACGGGAAAATTGTTGATCATGTGAATGTACTGTTTCTTATCACGGTTTTGTCCTCCAATTGGTGGCTCTTGCCTGCAATAACTATTACTGTGTTTGCCTAATGGTGATTTTATAATTCCACCATTCCTTCTAATTGGAAATCCTCTGTAATGAATCACTGTATCTTCTCCTCCACTTTTATATGTTCAATAATTTATTTATATCGGTATGGATTCAAGGATATTTGTTCTCTGTGCTATAGTACAAAGTTGCCGTTATTTTATTGCTCAAATTATCCCAGATTTTTCTATTAGGATCTTAAAATTGGTTCCTGTTTTCCATCAATGTTGCCTGTCTCTCTGGCACCACAAGATATTTACTTCCTTACTCTCTGGCACCACAAGATATTTCAGGTTTATTTTGTGTTTTCTTACTCTTAGATCTGGAAAAGTCCAACAATTTTCCCAAGGATTTCTGACTCTATTGAAAAACTGGTATTTATAACCCAAGACCTGGGTTATAGGTTTGCTTATGGCTTCTGAGGTATCATTCTTTTTAGGCCCTGTCAGCAGACACAACTAGGAAATTCATGTAGAAATAATGACACATGCACAAACATGTATCTATATTTATTTGTATATTTATCCATAAGAAGATTATTAGTATTTTTTGTTGTGGTAGTGTTAAGTTTATAAACTGACTTAGGAGGAACTTACATCCTTAAATTGTTGTATCACTTCCAGTAACAGGCTAATTTCTTTCCATTTGTCCAACTTTATTTTTATGTATTTAATAGGTATTTAACAATTATTCTTACAGATTTTGTATATTAAGTATACACATTTACTAAGCACGTAGTCTTTGTCCCTATTGTAAGCAGCATTTTCTTGGTAATTACGTTTTCTGTTTATTGTTTGTGTACATGAAGGCTAGGATGCTTTATTATTACAGGTGGTTTTAGGTCCATTACATGTCCTTTTGCTAGTTTCTCTCTTTTGTATCCCTAGCAGGTTTTTTTCAATCTGTCTTTGCTCACCACAAAGTTTAAAGGAAAGGCAAGAGTGGGGCAAGAACATTAGAAATTGTATAGATAGTGTAGATTTGATGATTTTTCTCTTTTCTCAGTGCTAGTTTGAAGTATCAGCATTCTGTCTTTAAATTATGCTTAGTGTATGTTTTTTGTGGAGATTTATTTCCCTATTCTTGTTGTGTATTGCTTTTGGAGAAAACGTGGAAAAACAGGTAGCTAGACAGCTGTCATTTTCTTCAGCTACCTGGAAGTCCTAGGTTCAATTTTAATGTTTTATTATTTTATTGTTAATTAACAACTATACATTTATGTTAACAAGTATACAAGGGTAAAGTGCAAGGTTTTGATACATGCATAAAATGTGGAATAATTAAATCAACCAAATTAGCATTCATCAATTTGATTACCTATGATTTATTAGGGTAAGACATTTGATTTAGTGCATTACTATTGAGTATAGTGACTGTTTTGTGCAATAGATTTCAAAACCTGTTCTATCTGAAACTTTCTACCCTTTGATCAACAATTCCCTATTCCTTCTTTTTTCAGCTCCTCTGACCTCTAGTTCAGTTCAGTCTACTTTTGTGAGATAGCATTTTGTGAAAATGCTACTAACCATCAGTTCAGTCTACTTTTGTGAGTTGAACATTTTTAGATTTCACATGTAGGTGAAATCATGCGTTATTTGTCTTTCCGTGCCTGGCTTATTTCAATTAGCATAATGTCTTCCAGATTCATCTATGTTGCTGGAAATGACAGGATTTCCCTCCTTTTAAAGGCTGTATTACTAGTATTCCCTTGCATTCATGTACCACATTTTCTTTATCCATTCATCCACTGAAGGACACTTGTGTTGATTCTGTATCTTGGCCATTGTGAATAATGCTGCAATGAACGTGAGAGTACAGATATCTCTTTGACATATTAATTTCAGTTCCTTTGGATATATATCCAGAAATGAGATTACAGGATCATATGGTAGTTCTAATTTTAGTTTTTTGAGGAGCCTCCATACCATTTTCCATACTGATTATACTAATTTACATTCCCACCAGGAATGTATGAGAGTTCCTTTATTGCCACATCCTCATCAACACATTATCTTTTTGATGAAAGTTATTCTAACAGGTGTCAGGTGACCTCTCATTGTGGTTTTAATTTGCATTTCCATAAGGGTTATGAGCCTGAGCATTGTTTTATATACCTGTTGGCCACTTATATGTTATCATTTGAGAAATGTCAGTTTAGGTCCTTTGCCCATTTTTAAATCAGGTAATTTATTTTCTTGCTAGTGAGTTGTTGAGTTCCTTGTATATTCCGGAGATTAGTCCCTTGTTGAGTGAATAGTTTGAAAATATTTTCTCCTGTTCTGTTGTATGGCCCTTCACTTTGTTGTTTCTTTTGCAGAGGCTTTTTGGTTTGATGCCATCCCTTTTATCTATTTTTGCTTTTGTTGCCTGTGCTTTTGAGGTCATGTCCAAAGTCTCGTTTCCCAGACCCATGTTGTGGACCTTTTCTTCCATGTTTTCTTCTAGTGGTTTTATAGTTTCAGGTATGATAGTTAAAACTTTAATCTATTTTAATTGATTTTTGAATATGGTGTAAGATAAGTGTCCAATTTCAGTCTTCTGCATCATTTATTGAAGAGACTGTCCTTCCCCCATTTGGTATTCTTGGTACCTATGTCAAAAATCAATTGACCGTAAATGCGTGGGTTTGTTTATGAGCTTTCTGTCCTGTTTGATTTGTTAATGTGTTTGTTTTTGTACCAGACTCATGCTGTTTTGATTACAATCACTTTGTAAAATACTTTGAAATCCGTTATCGTGATGCCTTCAGCTTTGTTCCTTTTTGCTCAAGATTGCTTTGGCTATTCAGAGTCTTATGTGGTTCTGTAAGACTTTCGGAATTAAAAAAAAATTCTGGGGGTGATGCCATTAGAATTTTGATGGGAATTGTGTTGAATCTGTAGATCGCTTTGGGCAGTATGGACATTTTAACAATATCGATTCTTCCAATCCATGAAGACTATCTTTCCATGTATTTGTGTAATCTTCAATTTATTTGCTCAATATTTTATGTTTTTTAGTATAGAGATCTTTCCCCTCCTGATTAAATTTACTCCTGTGAATTTTCTGAGGCTTTTATAAATGAGATTTCCTTTTTTTTTTCTCCAGATAGTTTGTTGTTAGTGTATAGAAATGCTACCGATATTTTATGTTGATTTTGTATCTTACTGACTTTATCAGTTCAAACAGGTTTTGTTTTGGCAAAGTCTTTAGAGTTTTCTGTATATAAAATGTTATCAGCAACCAGAGACAGTTCAACTACTTAGTTTCCAATTTGGATGCATTTTCTTTGTTTCTATTGCCTGATTGCTCTGAATAGGACTTCTAGTACTATGTTAAAAAGAAGAGATGATACAGGGCATCCTTGTCTGGTTCTTGATCTTAGAGAAAAGGCTCTCAACTTTTCACCTTTAAGAATGTTAGTCAGGAGATGGTCATGTGTGGCCTTTTATTGGGCTGAGGTACTTTCCCTCTATATCTAATCAATTGAGAGTTTCTATCATGAAAAAGTGTTGAATTTTGTCAAAGATTTTCTCATCTATTGAGGTGATCATAATTTTTATCCCTCATTTTGCTAGAGTGATGATCACATTTATAGATTTGAGTATGTTGCTCCATCCTTGCATCCCAGAGATAAATGCCATTTGATTACAGTATATGATCATTTTGATCTGTTGTTGAAATGTGTCGTTGAATTTGATTTGCTGGTTTTTTTTTTTTGAGAACTTTTGCATCTGTGTTAATCAGGGATATTTATCTGTAATTTTCCATCATTTTAGTGTCCTCGTCTGGCTTTGGTGTAAGGTAATGCTGGCTTCATACAATGAATTTGAAATTATTTCCCCCTCTTCAATTTTTTGAAAGAGTTTGAGAATAATTGGTATTAGTTCTTATTTAAATATTTGTAGATTTTAGCAGTGAAGCCGTCTGGTCATAGTCTTTTCTTAATGGGAGTCTGAATTACTGATTCAGTTTTCTTACTCATTACTACTCTGTTTGGATTTTCTATTTATTTCTTTCTGTTTCAATCTCGGTAGGTTATTATATGTGTTAGGAATTTATCCATTTTTTTTTCTAGATTATCCAATTTGTTGGCATATAATTTTTCATAGCAGTTTCCAGTTTCTTACCCTTTGTGTTTTGTGGTATCAATTATAATGTTTCTTTAATTTCTGATGCTATTTACATGGAAGTTATAGGTTGAATTTTTAATTTGTTAAACGTTTTGAGTGTTTTTCTCAGCAACATTGTGGTTCTTTGTAACTTTAAAAGAGATACTCGAAGTGTCTCTTTTAAAAATTTACTTTTAGTTTTTAGAAACAGGATCTCACTCTGTTGCCTAGGCTGGAGTGCAGTGGTGCAATCATAGCTCATTGCAGCCTGAATCTCCTGGGTTCAAGCAATCCTCTTGCCTCAGCCTCCCAAAGTGGTGGGACTACAAGTGTGAGCCACCATGCCTAGCTCCTTTTTGTGTGTACCTCCTTTATTACTTGTTTCTTCTCCTATATGTAGGTAGGATAAAATATAAATAGTATTCGGATTGTGACATAAGCGTAAATATTTAGAGGCTGACAAGGTAGAGAACAAAAAAAAGGACCATAGAGTTGTGTGAGAATGACAGCTTTGGAGAACATTTAGAAGAGTCTGAAAATAAACGTTTAGGGCAGCAGAAAAAAGGCTTAAATGAGATTGATAGGGAAGAGGAGGAAAGCATGAAGGGAGAAGGGGATGCTGATGTACTGTGCCTCTCACCTGTCCTCCTTGGATCTCAGTGCCCAGGGCTGGGTCCCCACCTGGTGTGGAGTTGCCTTCTCTGTGACTGTCACACCCTTTACTCAGAGCTGAACCCTCTGCCTTCACTAAGATGAAGTCCTGCTAGATCTTTGCCTGTGACCTCTTAACCATTCCCATGGAGGAACAACCTTTTTTCTAATGGATCCTCTGCAAATCCCAGTTATTTACCTGTCTATAGCTTTCCGTGGGCCTTTGTGGCTCTTCTAGGATGGGAAGTGCCTCCATCCTAGTCTCTGGAGTACTCTCTTCCCTCTGCTGAATGTGTGTTGGTAGCTATGTGTCCATTTGCCTCTGTACCTGCTGGTGCTTTCACCACTCATTCTAATATAGTCTATTTTTCTTTCAGTGTTATTTCTTATGTAGTTTAATAATTAATGGATTTTTACAAGCGAACTGATTACCAGTCTCTGTGCTAGTGGCTATAATGAATATAGAAAAATGCACAATTGATACTCACAGATTTAATATGAGACATAAAGCATACCTATAAAAAATAGAGGGCAAAGCAGAAAGTACAGAAAAAAACCTTAATATTTTTACTCCTCATTGACAAATAGCAATATTACATCAATAATTCAGCCTGGCATCTTAGTACTAACTCTTGGTGCAATATCTTTCATACACTTTAAGTTAAATACCGTGTTATAATGTGTTGTGAAAATTAAAATGACAGAATTTCTTTTTTACATTGAGAATTTGAAGTTTACGGTTCTAACCCATTGGTTAAAACTGAGAAAAGTAAGGTACTTACCTGTAACCTCAGCTACTTGGGAGGCTGAAGCAGGAGGATCGAGTCTGCAGTGCACTATGGCTCTGATTGTAAATAGCCAGTACACTCTAGCTGGGACAACATAGTGAGATCTTGTCTCAAAAAAAAAAAAAAAAAAAATTCCTGAAGAAAGTAGGAAAATTTTTTCTCATAAAATTTTCCCGTAAGACTGTTAGTAATACAATAGTGTTCGCAGGGCAAATAAACAAATGTTTTGTCAGCATAGTATACTCTTATCATACAGATGAGCCAAAAAAGAATCAGAAACAAATAAAATACAAACAAACATGTAGCCCTTATAAAAGGTTTTCACTGCTATGACTAAAACGTAAAAAAGTCAGCATGATACATTAGAAAAGACCCTGGACTGGTCATAGCTCTTACATTAATTTGGGCAAGTTACTTAGTCTTTCTGGGTCTCAGTTACCTTATTAAAGATGCATACTTGGCTGGGCGCAGTGGCTCATGCCTGTAATCCCAGCACTTTGGGAGACTGAGGTGGATCACGAGGTCAGGAGATCGAGACCATCCTGGCTAACATGGTGAAACCCCGTCACTACTAAAAATACAAAACATTAGCCGGGCGTGGTGGCGGGTGCCTGTAGTCCCAGCTACTCAGGAGGATGAGACAGGAGAATGGCGTGAACCTGGGAGGCGGAGCTTGCAGTGAGCTGAGATGGCGCCACTGCACTGCAGCCTGGGGAACAGAGTGAGACTCTGTCTCAAAAAAAAAAAAGACGAATACTCTAGTGGTTCCAAAAGACAGTCCAAGATTAGTGTCATCTATGATAGTATTCATAGGTAGAGGTAAAAATATTAAGGACATTTGAAAAAAATTTTCATTCTAAGGACTATTCTTTGATATTTTGTTGCCCTTTTGGGATTAAAAAGTGTGATAATAGTGATTGTTTTAAAATCTTAGATTAAACCTGTTGACAACTCTATGCTAATGGCAAAAGTGGCTTTTTCTTTTAAACCTCATACTGTTTTAATAAACTTTAAAAAATTCAGAAAACTCTAAATGATGTCTGTAGGCTTTGCTTCAGACTATTTCTATGACTAAGAAATATTATGAAAGCAATTGCTACAAGTAATATACCTACAATTCAAGCATTTTTTTTTTCTATTTTAACACACAGAAGTGCTAGTCAATCCAGTATAAATTTCTGGCAATACTTTCTAAAAGTCAGTGTAGGAGTAGCTGAGGTAATAATAGCTGTTGGAAATCTGAATCTCTCCATACCTCCCCAGTCCTCCAGTTACATAGGTCAGTAAGCAGATAAAGTTAAAACCACACAAATCTTATGCCTTCAGAGTAACTGGAAGACAGAGAACATTAAAACTGCAAGTTACCCGTAAGTACAAAAATAAATAGTAATGTGCAGTAGAGTCATATTTTAAGCTTCTGCCCCAGGTCTTTGTGGGAAGGTAAGCTATCTAGAAACACTGTATGGAAATTGATATAAAACCACTTTCAGAAAGAGAACGTTCTGGGTGTTTACATTTAAACATGACAATAATAAGAGAGAGTCCTGGGAAATCAGAGCACTGACACAGAGAAAGGATGTAAAAATCTATGTGGGGCTTAAGGAAGAAATCTTGGAAGGGAAATACTTCAGGAAGAGGATACAAATGAAGGGGAAATTGCCCTTAAGGAACCGAGCAGAAAAGAGAAAGGACTGGGAAATTTAGTCTCCTTCAAGACAAAAGAAAACTAAAAATCCAAAGGACAAAAAAGTCATTTTCCCTGATTCCTCAGAAAAGCCATGAATTAAGGAAACTGCCACACTGAAAAGGTAATTATTGAAATAGCCATGTGTAAGCCACCCCAGATGCCAGCCATGTCTATGCAATACAGAAATGCAAACAGTCTTATCTATACAAAACTATCCAGGAAGAAAACAGAAAATGAGAAGTAAACTTATGGATTGATAAATTTCCTGAAAACCAACCTCTTAAACAGAAAAAAATGGTATAGCTCTCCAAACCAAATTAAATATTCTCAAATAACACATGTAAAATAATACATCAAATCAGTGATCTAAAGGTTAATAAATGGATAGAAATCAAGATAAGAATTGATTGGGCTTAGGCAAGAAATTGATATAGAAAAAAAAGTCCGAAATATCTAAATTATAAGGTGTCCAAGAGAGAACTGATTTAAATAAAAATTTAACAAGTGGATTGAAGAAAGCAAAAACAGTCAACAAAATGAAAATGAGATAGAAATGTTTTAGAAAGTGGTTGAAATGGAAATCAGGAAGAGGAGATTGAATAAATGTATAATTGGAGTCTATGAGGCAGAAAAAAACAATGGAATAATGAAACTATAAATCAAGAATACTTTCCAGAAATAACAGAAGGCATGACTTTACACATTTAATGGGTCTGTAGGGAACCTTGAAAGATTTACCATGATCAATTGGCTCCAAGCATATCCTAGTAGACCAATAGGCTTTAATGATTCAGAAAAAATTCTCAGTGCTTCCAGGAAAAAAGATCAAGTAACTTACAAAGCCAAGATTATTATACTGTTATTAGACTTCTCAGAAGCAATAAATAAAGCAAAGGAATAATGGCAACATTTTCAAGAAACACTTTGGATGCTTGCTCCCTCCTCCGAGTTCTAGCCAGGAGGCTTCTTGCCCCATGCAAATCGTTACAACGTTCAGCTAGAGAATTCCTTCTATCTGTGGAGTTTTACCCCCTGCTCCTCTGATCATCCTCCCGACGCATCCCTGTGGTGCCAGGCAGGAATGGCTTGCTCGGGTACCCAGTGAGCTCCCAGGGCCTTTCTGCTGCGTCATCTACCCCTGTATTTCGCTCGGCTCTCCAAATTGACTCAGCTCCAGGTAAAGTCAGAAACTTCTCCCTCAAACAGACATTCAGCTTCTCCAGTGGGAGTGTGTGTTTGGGAGAGGAGGGTCTCCGTTTCTCACTTCTGCAGTTGGGGCATACACAGTTTCTGGGGCAGTCTTCTGGGTCCTGCAGGAGCAGGCCACTTCCTTCAGAGGGTCTGTGGATCCTCTCGGGATTGCTGGTTTGTTCTTGCAGTCCATCTGTAGCTAAAATTCACACTGTGAGCTACCGCCTTCTGTTCTGTCCAGAGCTGTAATCTAGTCCTGCCTCCTATCTGCCATGATCCTCTAATCAAGGTTTGTTTCTTCCATCCCCAATTTGTTTAGGAGTTTTATCATCAAGGAATGTTGAATTTTATCCAGTGCTTTTTCAGCATGTATTAAAATTATGTTGTTTTCATTTGTCTTCCTGTTAATGTGTTTCACATTTATTTGTGAATGTTAAAGCATTTTTGTGTCTCTGGGATGTGTCCAACTTGATCATGGTGAACTTTTAAATGTACTGTTGGATTTTGTTTTTTGTCTTGAGAATTTTTGTATCTGTGTTAATCAGGGATATTGGCTTGTAGTTTTGTTTTGTTGTTGTTATATCCTTGTCTGGTTTTGGAATCAGGGTAATGCTGACCTTTTAAAATGAGTGCGAAAATATTCCCCCTTTTTCAGTTTTCTGCAGTAGTTTGAAGAGATTTGGTGTTACTTTTTAAATGTTTGATAGAATTCAGCAGTGAAGCCATCAGATCCTAGGTTTTTCCTTAATGGGAAAGTTTTTATGACTGCTTCAGTCCTGTTACACATTATCGGTCAGTTCCGGTTTTCTGTTTCTTCATAATTCAGGCTTGGTAGGTTGTATATGTCCAGGAAGTTAACTGTTTCTTTTATCAGATTCATTGGTATGCAGTTGTTGATAATAGTCTCTTAAGATCTTTTGGTTTTCTCTGGTATCAATTGCAATGTCTTCTTTTTCATTTGATTTTATTTGAGTCTTCTTTCTTTTTTTCCTAGCAGAGCTATAAGGTTTGTTGACTTTTGTTGATCTTAAATAAATAAATAAATAAAAAGAACTTCATGGATTTGTTAATCTTTTAAAATATTTTTTAAATCTCGATTTTGCTTATTTTTGGTCTGATATTCATTATTTCTTTCTGCTATTTTGGATTTAGTTTGTCCTTGGTTTTTTTGGTTCCTTGACATGAAGTGTTAGTTTATTTGGTATCTTTCTACTTTTTGATGTAGGCATTTATCGCTATAATCTTCCCCCATAAGAACTGCTTTTATTGTATCCCCTAGGTTTGGGTATGCTATTTTCATCTGTCTTCAGGAATTTTTAAATTTCCTTTTGAATTTCTTCATGATCGATTCATTGTTCAGGAGCATGTAGCTTAATTTCCATGAATTTGTACAGTTTCCCATTTCCTTTTGATACTGATTTCTAATTTTATTCCATTGTGGTTATAAAATGTTCTTGATATAATCTTGATTTTTACAAATTTATGAAGACTTGTGAACTAGCGTGATCTTTTCTGGAAAATGTTCCATGTGCTTTTGAGAAAACTGCATATTCTGTAGCTGTTGGGTTAAGTCCATTTGATTTAGAGTACAGTTTAACTCTAATGTTTCTTTGTTGATTTTCTCTTTGAATTATTTGTCTATTGCTGAAAATGGAGTGTTGAAGCCCCCTACTATTATTGTATGATACTCACTCTTTCTCTTTAGGTCTATTAATATGTACTTCGTGATTGAGTGCCCCAGTGTTTGGTGCATGCATATTTATAAATGCCATATCCTCTTACTATGATGATCCTTCAATCAATATATGGTGGCTTTTGCCCATTTTTTAAAACATACTTAAAGTCTGTTTTATCTGATTATGGCTACTTTTCTTTTTTGGTTTCCATTTACATGGAATATCTTTTTCCATCTTTTCACTTTCAGTCTGTGTATTTATAGGTTAAGTGAGTTTCTTGTAGACAGTACATAGTTGAGGCTTTTTCATCTGTTGTGCTACTTTCTGTCTTTTAAATAGATACTTTAATCCATTCATATTTAAGGTTATTTATAGGTAAGTGTTCAGTATTGCCACTTTGCTACTTGTTTTCTGTTTGTTTTGTAGATCATTTTCTTTTTTCTTCTCTTACTCTTAATTTGTGGGTAACTGATGTTTTTCTAGTAGTATGTTTTGATTCTGTGCTATTCATTTTTAGTCTATCATAGGTTTTTGCTTTATGGTTAGGTACTATGAGACTTACAAAATATATCTTATGTTATTTTAAACTAATAACAATTCTACTTCAATTGCAAAGAAAAGTATAAAAAACAAACTACACTTTAACACCATTTCCTCCACCACCATTTGACTTTTTGATGTTTCAATGTACACTTTTTTGTATTTTCTATCTCTTAACCAATTATTGTAGTTATATTGTCTTTAGTAGTTTTATCTTTTAGTCTTCCTAGTTACGGTATAAATGGTTTACATACCACAATTATAATACTAGAGTATTCTGAATTTGTCTGTAGTCTTTTATACAGTGAGTTTTATGCCTTCAGATATTTTTTGTTATATTTTAGCCTACTTTTAAAAAATCGAATAAATCTCTTTAGCATTTCTTGTAATACAGGCTTGCTGTTGATGAATTACCTCAGCTTTTATCTCTCCTTCATGTTTGAAGAATCACTGTGCTTGGTGTAATATCCTGCCTGGCATTTTTCCCCTTCAAAGCACTTTAAATATATCATTTCATTCTCTTATGACCTGTAAGGTTTCTGCTGAGAAATCCACTTAAAGTCATATTGGATTTTGTTGAATGTCATATGCTTCTTTTTCTTGCTACTTTCGGTGTTCTTTCTTTGTCTGATTTTTATTAATTTGATTATGATGTGCCTTGGAGATTTTCTCTTTTGGTTGAATTTTATTGGTCACCTCTCTGCTTTCTGTATCTGGATGCTGTCATATTCCTCCAGATTTGGGAAAGATTCAACCAGTAATTTAAAATTACTCTTTCCAAGCCTTTTCTTTACTGTCTTCTTTGGGAACTCCTATTATATGGAGTTTAGTTTGCTTGATGGTATCCCGTGAAGCCTTCTTCATTCTCTTTTGTTCTTTTTTCTTTTTGTTCATCTGGACAAAAAGAAATGGATAATTTCATATGTTATGTCTTTGAACTCACTGATTATTTCCATTGTCTGATCGAGTCTGCTGTTGAAACTTTCTAATGAGTTATTCAGATCAGTTATTGCATGCTTTATTTCTAGAATTTTGGCTTGCTTTTAAAAAACTGTATTTCTTTGTCAACCTTTTAATTTTGTTCCTGGATTGTTTTTCAGATTTTATGTAGTTTTCAATCTGTATTTTCTTGTGATTTCCTGAACTTTTTTAAGAGTATTATTCTGAATTACTTGGGAAACACTTCATAGAGCTCCATTTTTTCCAGGTCCATTACTGGAGCTTTGTTGGTTTCTTTTTGTGGTGTCATATTTCCCTGAACGTTCGTAATCCTTGTGTCTTTACATTGACACCTGCACTTTTGAGGAGACAGCCATGTCTTCCAGCTTTTGCAGGTGTTCTTTAGTGATGTTATGCCTCTGCTCCTTACTTAATATTAGAGCTTAATTACTGAACTGTTATTGCTTGCTACTGTGGAGAAGGCTTATAATGAGTACCAAAGCTTAAAACCTGCAGCTCGACCAGAACAAAATAGCGGCCCTTTCCTTGTTTCCTAGTCTGAGGAAGACTTACTGTGAACCTCAGAACTTAAAGGCTGCACTGGAACTAAATTGCTTCCCTGCCATTGTTTCTGGGTCTGGGAAAGAGTTAAGCAAGTGCTGGGATTTGATCACCAATCTTTTAGTTAGTTCTGGGTCAGGAAAAGGCTGCCTGTAAATACCTGGGCTTTGTGAGAAATCTGGCCCCAGGGATCCAGGCCTTCCTACACATCATTCCCCATGCAGTGCTGGCCAGTCTCCTCAGCATGGCATCCTTGCTGATCAGAAAACAGATCAGCCATTAAGATCCATGTGCTGGTCACTGCAGTCTACGTCTACTCATTATAGATAGATAGATCCATGGTCTATGTTTCCTGATCTATGATTGCAGTTCTCTTCTTTAGGGATGAAAGTTATGCATTGAATCTCATTTGCTTTTATGTTGACTGTCTTCTATCATTTTTAACTCTTTGGGTTTATTTTATTTTATTTTTTTGGTCATTTTATTTTGCTTATTTTTCTCAATTCTCTGGTATTGTTTTTAGTAGTATCGACCCTGCCTTGTATCTTTTCAACGTGGTTTTCATCTCTGTAATGGTTTTAGTTTTCTTTCCCACATTAGTTTTAACTAAGCATGGGTTTTTTCTTTTGCTTTTGTCTTTGACATAGTTCCATTGCAGTTACTCATCTATGTTGAGATATTTTTAAGGAGGTACTTGCTTCAATATTTTTAAATTCAGTTGGTATCTTTGTTGATTTTTATTTTCTTGATAGCAATATTTTTGTTTTTTTCCTACAATTCACCTTTTTTAAAAAATATAATTTAAGTTCTGGTATACATGTGCAGAACATGCAGATTTGTTACATAGGTATACACGTGCCATGGTGGTTTGCTGCACCCATNTTTTTTTCCATGTCTATTGGCCACATAATTGTCTTCTTTTGAGAAGTGTCTGTTCATATCCTTCACCCACTTTTTGATGTTTTTTTTTTCTTGTAAATTTAAGTTCCTTGTAGATTCTGCATGTTAACCCTTTGTCAGATGGATAGATTGCAAAAATTTTCTCCCGTTCTGTCTGTTGCCTGTTCACTCTGATGATAGTTTCTTTTGCTGTGCAGAAACTCTCTAGTTTAATTAGATTCCATTTGTCAATTTTGGCTTTTGTTGCCATTGCTTTTAGTGTTTTAGTAATGAAGTCTTCGCCCATGCCTATGGCCTGAATGGTATTACCTAGGTTTTCTTCTAGGGTTTTTATGGTTTTAGGTTTTACATTTAAGTCTTTAATCCATCTTGAGTTAATTTTTGTGTAAGGTTTAAGGAAGGCATCCAGTTTCTGTTTTCTGCATATGGTTAGCCAGTTTTTCCAACACCATTTATTAAATCAGAAATCCTTTCCCCAGGCTTGTTTTGTCAGGTTTGTCAAAAATCAGATGGTTGTAGATGTGTGGCATTATTTCTGAGGCCTCTCTTCTGTTTCATTTGTCTATGTATCTGTTTTGGTACCAGTACATGCTGATTTATTTATTTATTTATTTGAGATGGAGTCTCACTCTGTTGCCCAGACTGGAGTGCAATGGTGTGATTTCGGCTCACTGCAAGCTCTGCCTCCTAAGTTCAAGTGATTCTCCTGCCTCAGCCTGCTGAGTAGCTGGGTCTACAGGCATGCACCACCATGCCCAGCTAATTTTTGCCTTTTTAGTAGAGATGGGGTTTCATCATGTTGGACAGGCTGGTTTCAAACTCCTGACCTCATGATCCGCCTGCCTTGGCCTCCCAAAGTGCTGGGATTACAGGTGTGTGCTGCTGCGCCTGGCTGGTACCAGTACATGCTGTTTTGGTTACTGTAGCCTTGTATAGTTTGAAGTCAGGTAGCATGATGCCTCCAATTTTGTTCTTTTTGCTTAGGATTGTCTTGCCTATGTGGCTCTTTTTTGGTTCCACATGAAATTTAAAGTAGTTTTTTCTAAATCTGTGAAGAAAGTCAATGGTAGCTTGATGGGGATAGCATGAATCTATAAATTATTTTGGGCAGTATGGTCATTTTCCTGATAATGATTCTTCCTATCCATGAGCATGGAATATTCTTCCATTTGTCTGTGTCCTGTCATTTCCTTGAGCGGTAGTTTGTAGTTCTCCTTGAAGAGGTCCTTCACATCCCTTGTAAGTTGGATTCCTAGGTATTTTATTCTGTTTTTAGCAATAGTGAATGGGAGTTCCCTCATGATTTGGCTCTCCGTTAGTCTATTATTGGTGTATAGGAGTGCTTGTGATTTTTGCACATAGATTCTGTATCCTGAGACTGCTGAAGTTGCTTATCAGCTTAAGGAGATTTTTGGCTAAGATGATGGGGTTTTATAAATATAGAATCATGTCATCTGCGAACAGAGACAATTTGACTTCCTCTCTTCCTAATGGAATACCTTTTATTTCTTTCTCTTGCCTGATTGTCCTGGCCAGAACTTCCAACACTATGTTGAATAAGAGTGGTGAGAGAGGGCATCCTTGTCTTGTTCTGGTTTTCAAAGGGAATGCTTCCAGCTTTTGCCCATTCAGTTTGATATTGGTTGTGTGTCTGTCATAAATAGCTCTTACTATTTTGAGATACGTTCCATCAATACCTAGTTTATTGAGAGTTTTTAGCATGAAGAGGTGTTGAATTTTACCAAAAGCCTTTTCTGCATCTATTGAGATAATCATATGGTTTTTTTCATTGATTCTGTTTGTGTGGTGGATTATGTTTATTGATTTGCATATGTTGAACCAGCATTGCATTGCAGGAATGAAGATGACTTCATCATGGTGGAGAAGCTTTTTGATGTGTGCCTGGATTCGTAGCTTTTTGCCAGTATTTTATTTCAGGATGTTGTCATCCAATGATGTCATCAGGGATCATTGGCATGCAAATTCTCTTTTTTTCGTGGTGTACATAGACACAGATATATTTGGATATCTGTGGATGGATGCTGGGCCTCATAAAATGAGCCTAGGGAGGAGTCCCTCTTTCCTATTGTTTGGAATTAGCTTTCGAGAAGAATGCGTACCAGCTTCCTCTTTGTTACTCTGGTAGAATTTAGCTGCTGAATCCATCTGCCGCCTGCGACTTTTTTTTGATTTGGTAGGGCTTATTACTGCCTCGATTTTTACTAGAACTTGTTTATTGGCCTATTCAGGGATTCAACTCTTCTCTCTCCTGGTTTAGTCTTGCGAGGTGGTGTATGCTGTCCAGGAATTTATTGCCTATTTCTTTCTAGATTTTCTAGTGTATTTCCATAGAGGTGTTTATCGTATTCTCTGATGATTGTTTGTGTGATGTATTCTGAGGGATCAGTGGTTAATATGCCCTTACATTTTGTGTGTGTTGTGTTCTATGTGGTGCTTCTCTCTTTTGTGATTTATTACTCGTGTGCTGCGTAGGCAGTCTGTATCCTTATTTCGTAGATGCGGTTGTCAGGAACAGGCGCAGCTCCTGGATTCAGTTGATATTTTGAAGGTTTTTTCATGTCGTCTCGTAATTCTCCTTTGTCGAGGTGCGTGCGTGCGATCTGTAGTGAGTCGTTGTGTCGTTGTCTGCGTAGCTTTTCGTTCTCGTGGCGGTTCGATTTCTGAGTGCTTTATGTGTGATGGTAGCGCGTCGTTTGCGATCTTTCCTGCTTTCTTGCCTGTGCCATTTATGCTATTAGTGCCCTTTGAAGACATGGTATGTTGTATCTGTGTCTCATTGGTTTCGAATAACTTATTTATTTCTGCCTTAATTTCATTATGTACCCAGTAGTCATTCAGGAGCAGGTTGTTCACTTTCCATTTAGAGTATGGTTTTGAGTGAATTTCTTAATCCTGAGTTCCAATTCGATTGCACTGTGGTTTGAGAGACAGTTTGTTAGGATTTCCATTCTTTTTCATTAGCTGAGGAGTGTTTTACTTCCAATTATGTGGTCAGTTTTAGAATAAGTGTGATGTGGTACTCAGAAGAATGTATATTCTGTTGATTTGGGGTGGAGAGTTCTGTAGATGTCTATTATGTCTGCTTGGTCCAGAGCTGAGTTCAAGTCCTGGATATCCTTGTTAATTTTCTGTCTTGATCTAATATTGACAGTGGGGTGTTAAAGTCTCCCACTATTATTGTGTGGGAGTCTAAGTCTCTTTGTAGGTCTCTAAGAACTTGTTTTATGAATCTGGGTGCTCCTGTACTGGGTGCATTTATATTTAGGATAGTTAGCTCTTCTTGTTGCATTGGTCCCTCTACCATAATGTAATGCCCCTTTTTGTCCTTTTTGATCTTTGTTGGTTTAAAGTCTGTTTTATCAGAGTAGGATTGCAACCACTTCTTTTTTTTGCTTTCCATTTGCTTGGTAAATATTCTTCCATCCCTTTATTTTGAGCCTGTGTGTGTCTCTGCACATGAGATTGGTGTCCTGAATACAACACACTGATGGGTCTTTGACTCTTTGTCCAATTAGCCAGTCTGTGTCTTTTAATTGAGTCATTTAGCCTGTTTACATTTAAGGTTAACATTGTTATGTGTGAATTTGATCCTGTGATTATGATGTTTGCTGGTTATTTTGCCCGTTAGTTGATTCAGTTTCTTTATAGTGTCGATGTTCCTTAGAATTTGGTATGTTTTTGCAGTGGCTGGTACTGGGTTTTCCTTTTCATATTTAGTGCTTCCTTCAGGAGCTCTTGTAAGGCAGGCCTTTTGGTGACAAAATCTCTCAGCATTTGCTTGTCTCTAAAGGATTTTATTTCTCCTTCACTTATGAAGCTTAGTTGGGCTGAATATGAAATTCTGGTTTGAAAATTCTTTTAAGAATGTTGAATATTGGCTCCCACTCTCTTCTGGCTTGTAGGGTTTCTGCAGAGAGATCCACTGTTAGTCTGACGGACTTCCCTTTGCGGGTAACCTGACCTTTCTCTCTGACTGCCCTTAACATTTTCCTTCATTTCAACCTTGGTGAATCTGATGATTAGGTGTCTTTGGGTTGCTCAAGGAGTATCTTTTGGTGGTCTCTGTATTTTCTGAATTTGAATGTTGGCNAATATGAAATTCTGGTTTGAAAATTCTTTTAAGAATGTTGAATATTGGCTCCCACTCTCTTCTGGCTGTAGGGTTTCTGCAGAGAGATCCACTGTTAGTCTGACGGACTTCCCTTTGCGGGTAACCTGACCTTTCTCTCTGACTGCCCTTAACATTTTTCCTTCATTTCAACCTTGGTGAATCTGATGATTAGGTGTCTTTGGGTTGCTCAAGGAGTATCTTTTTGGTGGTCTCTGTATTTTCTGAATTTGAATGTTGGCCTGCCTTGCTAGGTTGGGAAAGTTCTCCTAGATAATATCCTGAAGTGTGTTTTCCAACTTGGTTCCATTCTCACTGTCACTTTAAGGTACACCAATCAAATGTAGGTTTGGTCTTTTCACATAGTCCCATATTTCTTGGAGTCTTTGTTCATTCTTTTTCATTCTTTTTTCTCTAATCTTGTCTTCACACTTTATTTTGTTAAGTTGATCTTCAGTCTCTGATATCCTTTCTTCTACTTGATCACTTTGGCTATTGATACTTGTGTATGCTTCAGGAAGTTCTTGTGCTGTGCTTTTCAGCTCCACCAGGTCATTTATGTTCTTCTATAAGCTGTTTATTGTTGTTTGCAATTCCTTTAGCCCTTTTTCTAGGTTCCTAGCTTCCTTGCATTGGAACATGCTCCTTTAGCTTGGATGAGTTTGTTATTACCCACCTTCTGAAGCCTACTTCTGTCAGTTCATCAAACTCCTTCTCCATCCAGTTTTTCTCCCTTGCTGGCAAGGAGCTGTGATCCTTTGGAGGAGAAGATGCGTTCTAGTTTTCAGAATTTCCAGCCTTTTGTGCTGGTTTTTCCTCATCTTCATGGATTTATCTAAGTCTAACTTTGGTCTTTGATGTTGGTGACTTTCAGATGAGATTTCTGTGTAGACGTCCTTTTTGTTGATGTTGATGCTATTTCTTTTCGTTTGTTAGTTTTACTTCTAACAGGGCCCTCTGCTGCAGGTCTGTTGGAGTTTGCTGGGAGGTCCACTCTAGACCCTGTTTGCCTGGGTATCACCAGCAGAGGCTGCAGAACAGCAAAGATTGCTGCCTATTCCTTCCTGTGGAAGCTTCCTCCCAGCGGGGCACCTGCCAGATGGCAGCCAGAGCTGCCTGTATGACTTTTGTCGACCCTTGCTGGGAGGTGTCTCCCAGTCAGAAGGTATGGGGGTTAGGGACCCACTTGAGGAGGCAGTCTGTCCCTTAGCAGAGCTTGAGTGCTTTGCTAGGAGATATGCTGCTGTCTTCCGATCTGGCCGGCAGGAACGTTTAAGTCTGCTGAAGGACAGCCATCCCTTCCCCCAGGTGGTCTGTTCAGAGAGATGGAAGTTTTATCTATAAGTCACTGACTGGGGCTGCTGCCTTTCTTTCAGAGATGCCCTGCCCAGAGAGGAGGAATCTAGAGAGGCAGTCTGGCTACAGCAGCTTTACTGAGCTGCAGTGTGCTTTGCCCAGTTTGAATTTCCCCATGGCTTTGTTTACACTGTGAGGGGAGAACCACCTACTCAAGCCTTCATAATGGCTTGAGCGTCATAGGTATACTTCATACTGCTGTGCTGGCAGCGAGAATTTCAAGCCAGTGGATCTTAGCTTGCTGGGTTCCATGGGGGTGGGACACACTGAGCTAGACCACTTGGCTCCCTGGCTTCAGCCCCCTTTTCAGGGGAGTAAACAGTTCTGTCTGGCTGGCATTCCAGATGCCACTGGAGTATGAAAGAAAACTCCTGAAGCTAGCTCAGTGTCTGCTCAAACAGCAGCCCAGTTTTGTGCTTGAAACCAGGGCCCTGGTGGTATAGGCACCCGAGGGAATCTCCTGATCTGTGTGTTACGAAGACTGTGGGAAAAGTGTAATATCTGGATCGGAATGCACCATTTCTCATGGCACAGTCCCTAATGTCTTCCCTTGGCTGGGGGAGAGAGTTCCCTGACCCCTGGTGCTTCCTGCGTGAGGTGATGCCACACCCTGCTTTGGCTTGACATCCGTGAGCTGCACCCACTGCCTAACCAGTTCCAGTGAGATGAGGTGGGTGTCTCAGTTGGAAATGCAGAAATCACCCACCTTCTGAGTTGATCTCGCTAGGAGCTGCAGACTGGAGCTGTTCCTATTCAGCCATCTTGCCCGCCACCTCCACCATTCATCTTTTGATTCTTTACCCTTAACAATAAAAAAAATAATAACATGCTTGTGTAGTTCTGGGCCTGGTTTTGTTTTATTTTTCATCTTTGAATTTTTGGTGAGTTCTTTCCAGACCACATATTTGCAGGAGGTTCCGACTGGGAAAGAACCTAGGTTATATTTTATACTGGCCAAAGTTTCCCATAATACACTGGTGTGTATGAAAGGAGTTCTTTTGGCCTTTATTTCTCCCTAGCCATCAAGAATGGGAAGCTGTAGGGTCTGGCGAGGGTCTGTTTCCTTTTTTATCTCAGTTCAGCCTTGCTTCTCTTTAGTGTTAAAGTTGATTTAGAGAAGGATCTCTGGATTCCTTCCCTATTGTTAAACTCCAGATATTGTTGGCTTTGCCTTTTGAGTGTGCTGCCTATTTAAGGACATGAACTCTGCCAGCTTTGAGACTATAGCCTGAGATATCATCTCAGTATCTTTTTCTGTGCTCATTTGACCTTAGGTTTTTTGGAAGCTCCTTCATTCCTTTTGTTGTTTGATGTTGACTTGATGTTGTATTATGTTACTATTTGTGTTAGTTGAATTAGTTGATGTTTTGGAATTTCTGAAAGGAAATCTCTGCTATTTTATAACTGGAAATCTGATTGTTTTTTAAAAAGTGACTTCCAGCCGGGCACAGTGGCTCACGCCTGTTATCCCAGCACTTTGGGAGGCTGAGGCGGGCAGATCACAAGGTCAGGAAATCAAGACCATCCTGGCTAACACGATGAAACCCTGTGTCTACTAAAAATATGAGAAAATTAGCCAGGCATGGTGGCAGGTGCCTGTTGTCTCAGCTGCTCAGGAGGCTGAGGCAGGAGAATGGCGTGAACCCTGGAGGTGGAGCTTGCAGTGAGTTGAGATCGCACCACTGCACTCCAGCCTGGGCAACAGAATGAGACTCAGTCTCAAACAAAACAAAACAAAACAAAACAAAACAAAACAAAACAAAATAAAACACAAAAAAGGGACTTCTGTGATGTCTCAGATAAATTCTTAGAAAAAAGAGGATTCAATTTATAAAAGTTTAGAATATACTACATTTGTTAACACCTCTGTTTAGTACAACATACCTATTTCTTTTTATTAATATTATTTTAGATAGCTAATTCCAGGTAGAAAAGATCGCTATTACTTTTTAAGAGATACTTTATTTCCCAGTTAGCTAGAAACATGTGCTGTTTACTTGAACACATGAATTGTACTTGGCAGGGGGTTCATGATTAAGAGGCAAAACATTTGATTGGCTTGAATATTTCACTACTATTGTTAGCTCAGTATATTGAGTAACAAGGTTCTGTCAGTTTTCCCTTAAATATTTTTAGATATTTCTTATGTGTATCAAAATGCAACTTGTGCTCCTAGTATTATTCCAGGTCTTGTAAATGCTACAAGTGAAGAATCTGGTTGTCACCTAGTTTGGGAGCTGGCATAATTATGAAAACACCTGTGAGGCTTATCAGCTTCAGAAAGTATGGCTGCAGAGAGATTCTTTTGGAGGCCTGACACGTTCCCCTGATGCCAGGTACTGATACCACAGAGTTGGATGACTAGGTCTTTGACCTGTGCATGAAACCTGGGGGCTCACAAGGAGGCTAGTTTCAGATTCCCAAACATATACTGGGTGTTTGTTATATGCTTGGAGTTTTTGCATCAATCATCTTGTTTCATCCATATGGTAACTGTCAAGGTAAATGCTATTATTCCCACTTTAAAAATAAAGTGTCTTTCAGAGAAGTCATATGATCTTTGCAAAGTCACCTGGGCCTATTCTTGGCTGGGCTGGGATTGAACCCAAGTGTTTAGACTTCTACTCCAGTGTTCCTTCCACTCTCTCATCCAGCTCCTGGGCAGCTGCCTGGTTTCTTGCTACAAGATTTTCCCACCAAATATACCCTCTTGACTTAGTTCAGTTTCCATTAATTTTACATCAAGGTTTGACTTCCTGACTCTCAGCTTTTATCTGACCCTCAATAATAGCAGAGACCTAAATACCATGCTGAAGTTAAGTGATTGAACCTTTCCAAAAGCAGATATATGGGGTCAGGAAATGACACTTTTCTTCTGTTCAATCTTGATGTGCCTGGGGTTGCCTAGATTATGGGTTTTTTTTTTCCCCCTTGGGTCCCTTAATAGCTTAGAAATTGTGTACATGAACAAAGAAGCTTTAAGGCACTATGGACATTTTTAGAAATAAAAGAAATGTGAGGCTTTCACATTTTGAACAGGTAACAGGCAGGACCAAAAGCCTAACAACTTGGTAGAGGGTCAGATGAGATGAGTGTATGACTCTCAGTTTTGTTACTTCTAGGGAAGAAGACTCCATATCAGGGGGATGGGGAGGAGAAAGAACCACCCGCAAGTGAGCTTTGCTGTCAATATCCTCTAGTTCTAGAACTCAGGGGTGACTTATTTTAATTGGATTTATAAGGAAGATTTTTTTTTAAAGAAATTTACTATTCCTTGATTATTATGTGACTTTTGACAGTAAAGGTTAGAAGAACAATGTGAAATGCATTGTGACAAGACCCAGCTTTTCCTCCTTCACATTCCTTCAGAGAAGTCACTGCCTGGCAATGTTTATCTTTATACAAATCACTATACTTTGGGGAATACTGATGGGTGTGTGTGTGTGGGTTGGTTGTGGGCACAGAAAGGAAAAGCACATTGCTTTGGTGATAATAGTTCACTATACCCTGTTCATCCCCAGTGGTTCTATTTGGGTAGGAAAAGCCAAATTCTTCTGTTTCTTTATGAGAAGACATTCTAAGAGCTTGAAGGAGGTCTTTGCTGATTTTTGTTTATTGCTGTTGACATCAGAGTCACCAACAAGGGGACATGTTTATAAATAGTAGGCCATGATTTTTGTATAACCTGTCTAGGATAAAGAAAGGAAGTTATAGCAGAAAACAGAACTTCAGTAGTCGACCTGACAATAACAAAGTTTTCTGGGCATCATGGATGACACTTAACAGTTTTAGTCCTTCTGTTTAATCAGACACACTGCGTATTTTGTTCACTACTTTCCTTCTTCTCCAGAAAGCTCTTATCCTGGAGTTTTTAAAGGGCCACTACACTTCCTTTAGGACATTCTTTCTATGAGACCAGGGTCATCTTTTTTGTTGTTAAACTTTGAGGCATGCATTTACTTTCCCACATCACCAATCATGGCATGTTGTGTGTAAACTATCATAAGTATGAATGGCTAAATCATATATATCCTCAGGAAAACATAGACCTCATGGAAAGAGTCTTGTGCAGTGGAACCAAAATGTGTTGTAGCTGGAGTATCAGGCATGAAGTGGGCATGGTGGGAGATAAGGCTGCAGAGATGGGCACAGGTTTTGAGCCATGTGGTCTTTATCCTAGAAACAGTGAGAGGCCAATGAAGAGTTTTAGACAGGTAGAGAACAGGTAGGATTGAGGAAGTGGTGATTTTAGTACGGATCTCTGTGTTAAGAAATCTGTTTTGTATAAACATTAAAACTCTGCACTCTGGAGACAGACTAGTTTTTGACCAGAGTGTGTGTAGGAGGATCAGTTAGAAGTTATTGCAGTAGAGCCTATACAGAACAGTTACAAAAATAGACAATAAAATAGGCCCCTAAGAAAGCTTCATTGAATTCCAGCTGGGCGTGGTGGCTCACACCTGTAAACAAAGCACTTTGGGAGGCCGAGGCAGGTGGATTACAAGGTCAGGGGTTCGAGACCAGTCTGGCCAATATGTTGAAGCCCCGTCTCTACTAAAATACAAAATTAGCCAGGTGTGGTGGTGGGCACCTGTAGCCCCAGCTACTTGTGAGGCTGAGGCAGGAAAATCACTTGAACCTGGAAGGCAGAGGTTGCACTGAGCCAAGATCGTGCCACTGCACTCTAGCCTGGGTGACAGACGGAGACNAGTTAGAAGTTATTGCAGTAGAGCCTATACAGAACAGTTACAAAAATAGACAATAAAATAGGCCCCTAAGAAAGCTTCATTGAATTCCAGCTGGGCGTGGTGGCTCACACCTGTAAACAAAGCACTTTGGGAGGCCGAGGCAGGTGGATTACAAGGTCAGGGGTTCGAGACCAGTCTGGCCAATATGTTGAAGCCCCGTCTCTACTAAAAATACAAAAATTAGCCAGGTGTGGTGGTGGGCACCTGTAGCCCCAGCTACTTGTGAGGCTGAGGCAGGAAAATCACTTGAACCTGGAAGGCAGAGGTTGCACTGAGCCAAGATCGTGCCACTGCACTCTAGCCTGGGTGACAGACGGAGACTCCTATCTCCAAAAAAAAAAAAAAAAAAAAAAAAAAAAAAAAAAAAAACCTTCATTTGATTCCACTGGATCTATATAATACAGAGGGTTTTGTGATTATAATGCAATAAAATAAAAAATCACTTTTCAAAGAGTTTAAGAAGCCCATATGTTTTAGAATAAAATTTTACAGAGTAACCTTAAATTTAAGGGGAAATAATGAATGGAAATTATTGCTGAGAATTAATAATATTCATATAAACATTAATGATATTTAATACATGATAACACGAGAATACTTAACATGAGATCTAGCCTTTTAACAAAATTTTAGATATGCGATACCTTATTGTTAACTGCAGGCACTATGTTGTATAGCAGATCACTGGAAATTACTTGTCTTGTATAACTAACTTCATATCCATTGAACAATACTTTATATCATCCTCTCTGCATTCCCTGTGAATCAACATTCTTTTGTCTACCTCTGTACTTTTGACTGATTTAGGTGCCTCATGCAAGAGGAATCATGTAGTGCTTGTCCTTCTATGACTGACTTATTTCACTTGTCTAATATTAGCTGTTACAGTCATCTCAACATTGAGAAACATGGAAATTGATTTTTCCAATTGTGGCCCTTTGAGTTCTTTCCTCATCTGCCAGTGACCAGTGACATGCCTTTGCTTAGTGAGAAGAAGAACCCAAAATAACAGTTAATTTAAGAACAAAGCTGCTGTCCTTAGTGGGCTAAATTTTAGAATCCTTAAATTTTGACCCATTCCCTTATAAAGCAAGAAGAGAATATTTTGTATCTCGGGTTTTCTTTCCCTGAAGGTTTCAGTTAAAAGTACTTCCATCAAGCAAAACATAACTGCATTCTGAATAATGCATTATGCCTTTTTGGGGACAAGGAAGATGCAAAGGAACAAAAAACATTTTTTTCTGCTCCTCAAAATAGTTACCAGTCAGGTTGAAGGAATACCTATTTTTGACCTCAATTAATGTGTACTTTTCCCCTGTAGTATGTTTGGGAATGATTTTGTCTCAATCAGCCCTTTTATGTTCATTCTTTTACAATGGGATAAGTAGAACAATGTCACATCCTTGTCCCCTATTTTTTTTTTTTCTGCTAAGACTATATGTGCATTAAACCAGTGGATTCTTGGTCTCTATGTAAAATGGCTGCACCTGTGTTAGGGGTTGAATTCTGTCCCACCCAAAATTCATATGTTGATTGAATTGTGTCCCACCCAAAATTCATATGTTGAAGTCCTAACTCTTGGTACTTCGGAATGTGACTTTATTTGGAGATAGAATCTTTACTAAAGTAATCAAGTTAAATGATGTCATTAGAGTGGACTCTAGTCCTAACAAAAGGGAAGTAGGGGGATACACACACACACACACACACACACACACACACACACGGAGAATGCCACGTAAAGATGAAGGCAGAGATTGGGGTAATGCTTTCACAAGCCACGGAATGCTAGGGATTGCTAGCAAACCATCAGAAACTAGGGGAAAGGTATGAGATAGATCCTTTCCTCACAGCCCTCAGAGGGAACCAAACCTGCCGACACCTTAACCTTGGACATGTAGCTTGAAGAATTGAGACAATAACTTTCTGCAGTTTAAGCTCCAGACAGTTTGTGGTACTTTGTTGCAACAGTCGTAGCAAATGAATACAACCTGCATGAAGCCATCTGGGAAGTGGCATCTTAGCAGGAGTATCAGATTTGTTTTTCACATCCAGCTCTGCCATATAATAAGTTGTGCAACTTTAAGCAGCTTAACAGTTTTGAAAATCAGTTTCCTTACTTTGTTACTGGTTTGAAAACAGTCATTCTTTGTACCCCTGAGCTTTTACTTTCCTAGAGTCTGAGAATCTTGGTATTTGCTTTGCCAGCCTCCCTATAGTCTGAGGAAGGATTTCTTCCTTCTTAAAATGTGAAGCATGAAGTAAAGGGAAACTCTTAGTCCTCGCTGACATCACAGAAGCAGTAAACCTAACGCGGTCATCCCTCACCCCAGACTTGTACTAATCAGGCCCGAATCTTTACATGTGTTAACCTATTTTATCCTCACACCAGTCCTAGGATGACAGTACTATTCTTTGCCCATTATAAAACCAAGGAAGCTGAAGCATAAAGTGTTTTAAGTAAATTGCCCAAGGTCACATGTACTAAGCAGAAAAAGAATTTGAAAGCATGCATACTGTCTTTAGAGCCTGTGCTTTAACTATTACATCAAAAATCTTTAAACCACTGTCAGAGTTGGGAATTCTTTTCTGCAGTGTGGAAGGGCTCCTAAAGGACAGGCTTTCCTCTAACATGGGAGCAAAACCTCTACTCAGATTTGTTGTAAGGATTTCATAAGATAATATGCTGAATGTGTGGCAAAGTACCTTGTGTATAGTAAGTGCTCAGTAAATGTTTGATCAGTTGGCCTCTGTCAAGGGAGCAAGAGAAGTCATGAAGACTGGAGAAACTCCTGCTGCTCCCCTCTCCCAGAACACAGAGCTCTCAGCCTGTGTTTAGGTGCTTTTGGGAGGAGGCAGCAGTTGGAGTTCTGACGTGGACAGCAACAGCTTCTGCTGTTTCAGGTGTGGCCTGTGGGTCTCAGGTAACTCCATGACCAGAAAAGTGGCTCAGCTGCTGGAGTCTCAACCTCACTCATAGATGGAGACAATCTGAACCACTAGGGGCAGAGGATAGAGAGGCAAAGGTGGCTGGAACATGACTTAGGAAATTGGTCTCTCTCTATTTTTTTTTTTTTCCTGTCGTGTTGACCCCTAGAGCAGTGTGGAAACAAAGTGACCTGCAATGGCTTGAGACGTTCTTTCTGGAAAGAAGCTATTAAAAGGAGCCTGAGGCAGAGACACCTGTCCTCATATCCTAGCGTCCATTCCTCTTAGTGTTACTGACTTTCAGGGCACGTGTGTTGCTCACTTGCACAGTCAATGTGAAAGGGAATGCACAGACGAGTCTTAATCTTCACAGGACTTAGGAAATGTGAGGCCCTTTTCGCATGCACAGCTCTGCTCCCAGTGTGAGCTAGGAGGTGAGAACAAAGCCACGTCTTGGGAAGACTGAAAGGAACATTATATGCAGAGACTGCCACTCCTTTGTGGTGAAAATCATGCTCAGAAGGAGTTAGTACTGTTTTTCACTATGTCTCGGCAACATGGAAATTATTCTGAATTTTATTTATTTATTTGTTTGTTTATTTATTTCTTTAGAAAGAGACAGGTATCTGCTGTAGCCCCAGCTAGCGTGCCACAGTGTGGTCATAGCTCCCTGCAGTCTCAAATTCTTGGCCTCAAGTGATCCTCCCACCTCAGCCTCCTGAGTAGATAGGCACATGCCACCCTACCTGGTTAATTTTCCAAGAGCTTTTGAAAGGAATTTAAATCATTTTTTGATGGGGATCTTTGACAACTTTATTACGTAGGTTATCTCAAATTATGTTTATGGGGAGTGATTCTCTATCCTTGTGTTTTCATTGAAATTTTGCCCCTTCCCAATTTATATAGCTGAGCAAAGCAGGGTCTTGCCACTATTTCTAAAAATCCCAGCTCTTGCATCTTCCAGCTTTAGAAAGTAAAGCCTTGCCAGGTTCAGAAGACATTCGGCTACATAACGTGTCTGATTTTTGTAGACTTCATTGAAGATTAGGAGAATCTCAGGAGTTCTTTGCACAATCTAGCACAACCTTGCTCACTTTTCTGCCTTCTCCCTTCCATCACTCCCCATTTGTGTCACCTCCCAATCAGGAACAACTTTCTCTTTCTGTCGAAAAGAGTAGGTTTTGTTTTTGTCTTACGTGACTCTAGTCCAGAGACCAGCAGAAACCCATGACCTCTAGCAATTAACGTATCCTTATTGGAACAGTGTACACATTTCCTCAACATATCTCTTCCTAAAAGAAGGAATTATAGTCACTCAAATACAAATTTAAAAATGTATCATCACACATACTTTCCTGCTTTTTCAAACAGTGTAAGCAGAATGCTAGTTGTTTTCTTTTGGATGTTAATGCTGACGTCAGCGCTGTCCTGTGCTGTAGTTCTCTCAGCACTTTGGGATTGTTAAATTTCTGGAGCTATACAGAGGAGCCCCAGATTAATTCTAGCAATTTCTTGTCTATCCTTGGTCATTGATTTCTCTTAAGTGTTTACACCCCTTCCTTCTAATTTTCTGCTTTTATTATGTTATGAAACAGAAAACCAAGTAACAACAAAATATAGCAGGTTTGACTTGAACAGGTGCCAGATGCTGTGCTATATACTTTGTCTTCACTGACCCACAACAGTCCTTGAGAAAGGTGCTTGAATTTACATTTCATTCAGACGATAAAAAAGAAGGCATACAGAGTAAATAGCCTCTTCAAATAAAATGGCACAATTAGTAAGTGAAAGATTCAAACTTCAAAGGTGTCTGACTCTGGAACCCATAATCTTTATTACATTGTTCTGCTCAAATTGTACATGAAATGAAGGTAATAGTTTTTCAGGAAGGGTTAGGTGATGTCTCTACAACTTAAGTTTATTTCACTTTGTGGAATTTGGGACACTTATATTACTAGTGCAAAAGAATTGTTAGCTCTTATTTGCAGAATCTAAGTTTTGGATTGTTGGGTGTTCCTGTAGGTTGAGGATCAGGGAGGACCTCTTTGAGAAAGTGGTACCTGTTACGACTTTGGGGCTATGTTTACTTGACCTGAACTATTTTTTATTCATTCATTCACTGACTCACTCATTCACCATGCACTTACCAAGTGACAGACACTGCAATAGATGTGGGAGATTCAAAGATGTGTGTGACTTAGCTGTTGTCTTTAAAGATTTCCTTACTGCCTCTCTAACCCCGTCATAAAATACTCTCTCTTATTCCTGCAGGATCAAGAAACAGAGTGAAAGATGTGCTCAAGGAGAGGGTAAGAGTGCGAATAGGACCTACCCAGGACTGGGGGTCTAAACAGAGTTTAAAAGGTTAAGTTTGACAGACAAGAGGAGCAAGACTTGAGTCAAAAATCTTGTTAGGCATCTAGAAAGGCAAGGGCTGCTTGTAATTAAATTTAAGTGAAGAGGAGCTATAGAAAGTGTGATTTTATTTATTCACTCCTTCAGTCATTAGCTAGTCCCCATGTTAGAGACCACACATGCAGATTTCTTGTTCTTAGAAGGCTTATTGATTTAGGGACCACTCAAATTAGGGGTAAATCAATTTTTATATAAAACATTGAGTTAAAAGCCATATGAGAATAATAAATACAGAGTTGGGAGCAGAATATATCTGATTAGGGATCAGTCAAGACAGGCTTTATAAATTATATTACACATGAGCTAGACTGTTGAACAGGAGTTAGTAAGGTACTGAGGAAATAGGAGAATCAAATAAATACCTTTTTATATCCAGTCAGTGTGGAAAGAGTTAGCTTTTTTAGTTTTTTCTATGGTTTGTGACAACACATTTTAATTATAAAAGTAATATGACTGATCTGTCACTGTGAGAATTTCAGCAGGCATAAATAAAATGAACATTCATTTTTTAGAAACTGTCCCGCCTAGGCCCCTTCAATCTGAGTGTTTTTTTTCCCCCCAGAACAAGCCACTGTAATCAGTGTCATTGGTATCTTTTCTATATTCATTTTAAAACACAGAAAAGCTGAGTTTTGTTGTATGTATTTAAATCCAAATAGGACTGCTATATATTGCGTTTTTAACTCTATGTTCTATATCTGCTTTTTCATGCTCCTTGGTATGAGTACATAGAATGTGTATGTTACCATTTATTTAACTATTCCCCTATATATTTTTTTCTTTAGCCGTCCAAAGAATACAGAAATTAAAGTCTCTTTGCAAACGCATGCAAGTATATAGATACCAAGAAGTGGAATTTCTAGGTCAAAAGAATATACATTAAAATGCCAATAGATACTGATAAATTGCTTTCTTAAGTGTTCCCATTTATACTTCCTCAAATAATGAGGATACTTCTTTCTTAACACCTTTGTCAAACTTACTATTATCAAGCTTTTGAATTTTGGTCAGACTGATGGACCAAACTAGGACCATTTTACTGATGTTACCTTTGCCCAAATACTGTGATATTGAGCATAGTTTTACGTATTTATCATTTGAGTTGTTCTGTGAATTTCCTCTTCTCATTTTGCATCCATTATTATGTTTATCTTTTTAAAACTTTTGTGGAGTTTTACAAATGCATTCCTGAGAAACAGTTTTCTATTACCTATGTTACACATGCTTTCACCCAATCTATTACTTTTCTTTTAACTTCGGTTATAGTGAATTCTGAAATTTTCAATTTTGATGTCATAAAATACATCAATATTTTCCATTATTTGTGTTCTGGAATATGTTTAAAGAGATTTTTACCTACCCCAATGTGTTTATTGACATGACCATATTCCTCATTCCACCAGTGGAGCTGGAAACTAATATGGATATTTCAACTCATTTTCAAAGCTGTAGAATTCCTATTAATTCCTGTTAGCACATATAAAAATATAATATAAGGAAATAGGACATAAAGAGAACTAACAACTCTACATTATCCATCTAATTCTAAGGACTAATTAAATGCCTTTCTATTAGTGAGTTGAATTGATGAATTGTTCTACTTTTAAAGAACTCTTCAGTAAAAAGGAGTTCCAGACAGATGTACAAGCACTTAATATTTTCAGATTTAGTGGCCATGAGCTACCTTTTAGGTACTACATGCAACTGCTTGACTTTTCCTTGGTGTATAGTAGTCAATAAAGAGGATAAATTGTTGCAAGTTTTTCTTTTTCATTCTCTCTCTCTCTCCCTTTTTTTTTCTTTTTTTTTTCTTTAGACAGGAGCTCTCTCTGTCACCCATGCTGGAGTGCAGTAGTGTTATCTCTGCTCACTGAAACTTCGCCTCCCAGGCTGAAGTGATTTTCCCGCCTCAGCCTCCTAAGTAGCTGGGACTATAAGCACTCTCTACCACAGCTGGCTAATTTTTATATTTTTTTGTAGAGACAGGGTTTTGCCATGTTGCCCAGGCTGGTCTTAAACTTCTAAGCTTAAGTGATCTGCCTGCCTCAGCCTCCCAAAGTGCTGGGAACACAGGCATGAGCCACCACACCTGGCCTTCTAGGTTTTCTAGGAGAGGTTTGCTTCACAACTTCAGGTGTCAATACTGGATTAGCTGTCAGTCCCTACTGAAAGTTATCTAACCACAGGATGTAAAGTAAATTTCATTTTCCACCCCATATTCTCACTATGAATGGGAACAAAACCTAACTAGACTTGACTTAAAAATTTAAAAATCAAATTCAAAGGCTGAGTCATCCAAGAAATAGTGCTTATTTATTTCTAGGTACATAAAACAATCTTAAACTTCTGAAAATATAAGTTGTTTAGTAGTTGGTCTAAAACGAGGAATTTGACTTCTCAGAGAGCTCAGTGAGAAGGAAGAAGTACCTAGTATACTATGATCCGGAGAAGATAAATGTATCTGTTACTAGCATAGCAACTTTGGCCCAAGACAATCCAGTGAATAGAAAACATACTTGGTCAGATGTTTTTATGAGGAGGCCCAGTAGGTCTGTGCGCTCACCAGTGGCGGAAGTGTTGGTGGTGGTGTTGTGGACTGTCTTCCTGCTCGGGAAGGAATCCAAAACTGTATTTTGGGGTATGAGAATTAGCAGACATCTTTTGGGTGGCTTGCTGACAAATGTTAGTCTTAAGTTTCCAACCAAGGGGCTGGGCTTTGGCCCCAACAGAGGAGTTGAAGTGTTAACTGGACCATAAAGGCAGAGGACCATTTCTGTCAACTGAACTAATACATAGTTGTATTAGTTCATTTGTTTGTTAAATATTTGCTGAACAACTACTATATCTCAGGTACTAAAATTACCAATGAATATAAAAGACAAACATCTCTATCCTTGTGCAGCTTTGATTCTATCAGGGGAGGACAGATGATAAAGCATAGACTGTGTTACATGGTGCTGTTAAGAGAAATAGAGCTGAATGGAGACAGGAAACATCAAGGTGTAGAAGCTGCAGTTTTAAGAGTGGCTTGAGAGGGTGTCTCTGAGAATGTGGCCTTTGAGCAAATATCTGAAGGAGGTGAGGAAGTGAGCCATGCGTCAATCTAGGGAAAGAGGATGTATTAGTTTTCACTGTTATAAGCGATTACCTGAGACTGGATAAGAATAAAGGAAAGACATTTATTTTGGCTCACATTTCTGTAGGCTGCACAGGAAGTGTGGTGCCAGCATCTGCTTCTGCTCAGGCCCCGAGAAGCTTACAACCATGGTGGAAGGTGAAGCAGGAGCTGATGTGTCACATGGAAAGAGAGAGAGAGAGTGGGGACTTGTTGGGTTCTTTTAAACAACCAGATCACATGTGACCTCAGAGTGAGAACTCACTCATTACTGCAAGGACAGCACCAAGCCATTCATGAGGGCTCTGCCCCTATGGTCCAAACACTTCCCACTAGGCCCACCTCCAACACTGGAGGTCACATTTCAACATGAGATTTGGAGGGGACAAAACATGGAAACCCTATCAGAGGGTATCCAGGAACAGGGAAGTGTAAATGTTTCTGAGGTGGGAGAATACTGGGCATGTGTGCTAAGTGAGGGTTCAGCCAGAGAAGTACACATGCTCTGAGATTGGTGACGAGGAATGGGTTCAGGTGATGAAGGAGGCTGGCTAAGCAAATCAGAAATGTATAGGGTGGGCAGTCAGGAAGAAAATAGTATGAACAGGATTTAAGTTGAAGGACACAGGCCAAGGCTGTTGTCTACAGGTGGAATTTCTTCTTACTGGAGGAAGCCATAGCCCTGCTCTTAAATCCTGTCTGATTAATTTAGGTCACCAGATTATGCAGGATAATCTTTCTTACTTAAGGTCAATCAGGAACTTCAATTCCATTTGCAAAATACCTTCACAGGAGTACCTAGAATAGAGTTTGATTGAATACTTGGGAACTGTAGCCTCACCAGTTGGTATATTTTTAAAAAGCCATCACAACATGTTCAAAGAATAGTAAGGAGCCAATAGGATTAGAGAGTTGTGAGCATCTGGAAAAATAGATGAGTCAGAGATAACAGGACCCGTTGGAAGGATGTTGAAACTGACTCTGAGAAAGACGTGGGGCTGTTACAGAGTTCTTAGCTTAGACAGAGAGAGATCTGAAGGCTATTTTAAATGATTACGCTGACACTCCATGGGGGAATAGATGGAAGAGAGCAAGATGATATTATAACTTGGAGACCACATGATGCTGGGCTTATTCACTATGTTCAGGGATACCAAGTCTTACTTCCAAGTCCCATTGGACTATAATTCTGATTAAGAAGGTTTAATAGGCCAGGTGCAGTGGCTCATGCCTGTAATCCCGGCATTTTGGGAGGCTGAGGCGGGCAGATCACCAGAGGTCAGGAGTTCGAGACCAGCCTGGCCAACATGGTGAAACCTCATCTCTACTAAAAATACAAAAATTAGCCGGGCATGGTGGCGGGCACCTGTAATCCCAGCTACTTGGGAGACTAGGCAGGAGAATCACTTGAACCTGGGAGGCGGAGGTTGCAGTGAGTGGAGATTGCCCCATTGCACTTGAGCCTGGGGGACAAGAGCAAGACTTTGTCTCAAAAAGAAAAGAAAAAAAAGAAGGTTTAATAAGGAAACACTGTGCATTTATTTACTAGGGTCCTAGAACTATGACAGGTGTTAGGAATGTAAAGGTGATCAAGGCAAAGCAATGTGTAGTCTTTATTTCCTCAAAAGTGATGCAGTTTACAGTGAGCTTCCTTCACTGTTCCACCACTGGGACTAAAATGTCACGTGATGTTAAGTTTTAACTGTGGTGTTGTGGGAGGTCTCAGGCCTTCTTGTACCTTGCCCACCATGTTTCGGCTCTTGAGATACATGGTACAGGGGACATTCAGTGGACACTCTAGCCAAGGCATAGACTTCTTACCTTGATTTTCAGACTTCTTTATTATCCTTTTGGGTTAAGCTAGAGAGAAAAAACAAAAAAAAAATGAATGAAATAATGAAAAATGGGGATGTACCAACTGTTGTTTTTTGACCCTTAACACAATGCCTGTTCATTTTAGACTTTTTCCTCAATCACTGTGTTGTAAGCCTGGGAACCGTATTTGCCAGCAGGGCAGAGAGAGATACTTGTGTGATGTTTGGAAGTGAGGAGGCAAGAGAGGATCCTTCCTGTGGCTGTGGAGGAGGCAGGGTAGCGAGGGTACCAGCAGTGATGGCAGCAGCTTCCTGGGCTCCATGACCCTGTGGTGTGTCCAGCTTTGGGGATGTAGACAGCTGTGCTTTAGCTGTAGCTTCCCACAGTTTTCTGATTTCTGGGTAGCCCACCTTGCCTGTCTAATTTACATTTCCATAAATGTAGTAATGACTTATTTCACTGCACTAATTCCATTCTGTTTGAAATGTCTGACTGAGCCCTCACTGACTCACAGGTCTTCTCTACCTCTCTTTCGGCAGCCTGGGGAAGGCTTCAATCAGCTAGTTTCCTCCTTCCCCGCATCTGACCTCAACTCTGGCTCCTCTTAACTCTCCAAAGATGAATGGTCTGCAGCAGAAGACTTCTGACCAAAATGAAGGGAAAGGAAAGGATGTGAGGATGTCTAGACAGGTGTAGAGGGTGGTGGAAGAAATGTACTAAGAGACCCGAGCATGCGATGGGGAAGGGGAAAAGAGATAGTCCCTTTAATCTCTTGTCATTTCTTAAACACTTTTTAATTCTCCAGTCTTACAGTTTAGAAGTGAGTTAAATGAAGGATGTGAGAATAGTCTTCTTTATTTATGACTACCTTTTATTTCCCCTGAATTTTCATATACTCTAGTAAGAGTGCATTTTCATCACTCTTCAGCCTGAGTGTGTTCAGGTTTTCTTGGGAGAGGGTGGGGGATACAATATTTCATTTATCCAACATATTTGATCTTATTTATATATATGACCTGATATAATTTTCACATTTATTAGCTTTTAATATGTTTTATATTTAATATACAGAAAACGCTACTGAAAGGAAAGGGTGTGGCAAAGTTTGAGAACTTGCTCGGATTTGTGTAGCTAATCAAAGTGGACCCAAGATTTGAGCTTAGATCACCAGACTAATTCAGTTAACCCAGAGCTCCTTTGTTAGTGGAAACAAACCTGGATTTGGAATCAAGGAGAGGAATGTAAGGTCAACAATAAATTGGAAGAAGTTCTAGTATAGTTTCTGGCATTTTTAAGTCTGTTAAAAGAGTATCATGAATAACGTCCCTAGGGATTACTGGTGAGTCTTTTGACTATAGAATTGAAATGGATGTTTAAAATTAATTTTAAAAAATCAAAATAAAGGATCAAAAACATTATTACTTAAATTTTGACTTCAACATCTATTTCAGTCTACCCCATCTATCAAAGTTCTTTTCATAATCTTTTTTCAGTAGGAGAAGATGGTTAGAAATACTGAAGGAATTGTGGGAAAAAATTGGGCTAGACCTAAGTCATGAGTAAACTTATGAAATGTTTATTATGGTTTTATATGTTAATTAAAACAATTGGGACAGAAGTCTAATTAAAAATAAATTACAGGCCAGGTGTGGTGGCTCACACCTGTAATCTGAGCACTTTGGGAGGCCGAGGCGGGTGGGTCATAAGGTCAAGAGTTCGAGACCAGCCTGGCCACCATGGTGAAACACCGTCTCTACTAAAAATACAAAAAGTTACCTGAGCATGGTGGTGTGTGCCTGTAGTCCCAGCTACTCGGGAGGCTGAGGTAGGAGAATCACTTGAATCCAGGAGGCGGAGGTTGCAGTGAGCCGCGATCACGCCATTGCACTCCAGCCTGGGTGACAGAGCAAGACTCTGTCTCCGGGGGGAAAGAAAAATAACAATATTGCTTCACATATCCTAATTTAGTGATAATGGTTAATGTGCAAGTCCTCCTATTGTTGCTTGCTTGCTTGCTAGAAGTTTTTTGGTTCTCAATAAGATGTTCATAAACTCATTTAGCTTTGCTGCAAATAATTGCAAATAATTTGTTTTCAAAGTATAGTTTTCAAAGTATAGTCTATTCTTCTGCTTCGTTATTCAAAGACTTTCTTATTTGGTGGAACAGTTGTTAGTCTCTGTCTCACAGGCCCCACCCTGACCACAGAAACAGAGCATTTTTGATGTTTGAGATGGGAAAAGCTTTGAATTATCATTTATGTCAATCTACTTGTTACAGATGAATCGTTAATTATCAAATTCTTTTGTAAGAATAAAAAACCTAAAATGCATTAAGCGTGTATTCTACTTGCTATGTACCAGGCACAGTTTTAAGTTCTTTACCTGTGTTAACTCATTTAATCTTCAGAGCAACCCTTGGAGATAAATGCAATCATTGTCCTATTTTGCAGACAAGGAAACAGGCACAAAATAATTAAGTGGCTTATGCAAGGTCACACATCAGGAAGGAGCTCTCTGGGACTATCTCTTAAGTCTTGCTCACATGACCTCTCTGTGTGTAGGTTATGCGTCTCAGAGCTGCCTGAGTACAGGTTTCTTATTTCCTACTCTCCTGACAAAATAGGAGAGCCGTCAAGTTTGACTTTACTGTCTCTTGGCTTTTTATGCTTCTCTTAAAGTTTCATTGCAAGAATTCTACTTTTTCTCTTTTCTGTTTCTGATTCCTAGTTTGTTGTCTGTCTATCTGTGTCTTTTGCAGAGTTGACTTCCAGATCCCATATACTATGTATGGGATTGACATTTCATGAAACGTCTTAGAGATGAAACCTTTTTACTGAATAATTTGTTAAAGGAAATATTCACAATTGAAGGGGGTTGCTGCCTCCTTAATATTTTCCCAGTTAGACTTAATTTCAAGAGCCCCTTATCCTCAAAATACTTAATTTTTAAATAAACAGAAATGATTGTTTTCTGATTACAAAATAACGTAATTGTAAAAATGCAGGGCATGCACGAAGATATAAAGAAGAACATTAAAATCGCCCCACATTCCTACCCCACAGTGATATCCACTGTTAGTATCTACTGGTGGAGTCACAGGAAGTACTAACAATGACTGATGAGACAGCGTCCTTGAATGTACACTTCCAGTGATAAGGAAACTCTATCACAAGGTAGCCCACACACTGTTTCAACAGCTTCAGTTGTTAGAATGCTCTTTTTGGAAGATAGATGGATATACTTGATATACATGTATCCATTCTTTCTTTCTACATCTTGGCGGATACTACTAATTGATGATTGTACTTTATCATTGAGCTTCTAGGCAGTTATTACCAAGCTTTGGAAATGGCACACAAAGTGAAATCTCTTTTCCATCCCTGCTCCATGCTGACACTGAGCCATTAATGTGTTTTAAGGACTTTCATTCAACTATCTCCCCACATCTAAGTGTTCTGGGAAATCATCCCTAGATGTATAATGTGCTTTATGCCTTTTTATAAGAACAGAGTGATGACTTTACACATTTTTTATAGTAAGACTCATCTAAATTTTTATCTTTTTTTTAAAGAACATTGAAAAGCAACAAATAAGACACTTTTATAAGATTAAGAGCTGTTTTATGTTCGAGTGTGACTTATTCAATGCTGAAAGGGTGCGTACCTCTATTACATGTGCTTCATATTTGTACATCAGGGGAAAGCCAGGCCCTATTCTGCAAGCCGCAGGCAAGTCTTACAAATATTGAGTTCTACACAGATGGAAATGCCCATTGCGACGAAACTGAGTCATCCATTAAAGTAGGCAGTTGGTATGTCTAGCCCTTTGCTACATGTTTACTTTATTTGGAGAAGGCAATGGGGAATTATATATTCTGCCTTCCTCACAAAGGAAAAGTTAACGAACGGCTGCTTCATCATTGTGAATGTGCTGCCTTGGGACATATCATCCCAAAAAGATATTTGCAGAAGCAAGGCCAAGAAGGTGAGGTGGAGTTCGTCTTCTGTATTACCGTTCTCTCACTCTCCATATCCAATCCAACAGCAAGTCCAGTTAAGTCCACCTTTGAAATTTACCTTGAATCTGAGCACTTTTCACCATCTTGAGCCTGCTCATGGTCATATCTTGGTTCCTTGACTCACTAGCAGTGTAACTTTGGGAATGTTCTTTAATCTTACTCTGCCTTGCTTATCTAGCAAATGGAGATAATAAAGTTGCAGTTACATAGGGTCATGTGCAGATTAAATTAGGGCAAGTAAAATACTGAAAAAGGCCGGGTGCGGTGGCTCAAGCCTGTAATCCCAGCACTTTGGGAGGCCGAGACGGGCGGATCACAAGGTCAGGAGATCGAGACCATCCTGGCTAACACGGTGAAACCCCATCTCTACTAAAAATACAAAAACTAGCCGGGCGAGGTGGCGGGCGCCTGTAGTCCCAGCTACTCAGGAGGCTGAGGCAGGAGAATGGCGTAAACCCGGGAGGTGGAGCTTGCAGTGAGCTGAGATCCGGCCACTGCACTCCAGTCCAGGCGACAGAGCGAGACTCCGCCTCAAAAAAAAAAAAAAAAAAAAACTAAAAAAGTGGCTGGTATCTCCAAGTGTAAGTATTATGGACACATCTTTTCAGGGTCTTACAAATGTGCATGCCAAGTATGAATTATAGAGGATCTCTGTTAAAAGGAACTTCAAGGATGAACTAGCCTAATATCCTTGTTTACAAAGAAGCAACCTGAGGTCCAGGGAAATGAAATATCTTTGAATTCACATAATGACTTGGGATGGGTGAGTTTGGATTAGGATGAAAGCTTCTGTGATGGATTAAGGACCCTGGTTGAGAATCGTGAGTCCCTGCATGTCTAAAGTGTTCTGTGTTTACAATCCACAATCTGAGATTTTGGCTTGTCAAACAAGCTTCCTGACCTTCAGTCAGTCACTGGTGAGGATTTTTCATGCATTGTTCAGCTCTGCACAGCTCATTAAGAGCCTTCTCCTGTCCCCTTAGTTGTGAGATGCCTTCTAGGGCCCACTGGTACACATTTTCCATGTATATTAATAGAAAACCCCTGATCAGATGGACTTGATCTATACTTTGCACTCCACTCTGTGTATTACTGCACTCTGTGTAATTACTTTGGTAAGACCATGTTCCCACTTTGTTATTATTCTGGTTTCTGTCTAGGCATAGCACTCAGAGTCTCCCCACACCTTCAATCATGGAGGATTCTGTCCGGTAGTGTGGTGGTTCTAGCCTACTTATTCCTAATTTGCAGGTAAGACCCAGGTGGTCTTAGAAGTATGCCCAGCACTGCATGATTTGCTAGTAGAGACAAAAGACCTGGGAAACTCTATCACCGTCTTTGAGCAGTTGTCTCACAACGAAGTTCCAACTTTTTACTATGGCTTATGAGGTCGATTTTCAGGATCTGGATATGACCTTAAAAATCAACAAGTCATGTTGTTCCTGAACAAAGTATTCTCCCTCCATTTCCAATGCAGCACCATAGATTACATTCTAGCTCTTCCTGTTTACATATATGTAAATCTTTCCTTCAGCTGTATGGAACTTGGTTCCCCTCAATGATTTTTAAAAATAAACTTTTGATTTTGAAATAGTTTTAGACACACATAAGTTACAAAGTAGTGCAGAGAGTTCCTGTACATCTCTCACCTAGCTTCCCCTGATTTTATCATCTTGCAGAATCCTGGTACATTTGTCAGAAGTAAAATTAACTGTGATACATTACAATTACCTAAACTACAGACTTTACTCATACTTCTCAGTTTTCCCAATGATGTCCCTCTTCTGTTCCAAGATCCAGTTGAGGATATTGCATGGCCCTCAATATTTTTAGAGATACTATCCAAATAGTACTGGTTATGCAGCCAACAGGTGAGGTGAGGGCCTATTTTCAGTGCTGTTTGACGTATAAAATGTCAAATCTATAGCCTTCATGAATAAAACTGAATTTTGATTGCAATTTTAAGTAGATGTTTAGAGGGGTCAAGTCAGTATAAGGAAAAGTCAGTGTGAAATATGTACTTTTTCCCCATGGGTAATAAAATTTTAAGACCGTAATATTTTTTCTCTCACAAGAACGTGAACAATGTGAACAATGGCTTTATCGTCACTGAGTGTTTAGTTGGGTACATTTTTACTGATTCAGTCCATGTTTTAAATTTCTAGACACAGAGAAAATGGGTTGGACAAGACAGGCAAGGGGAACTTGGCTCCCACAGATTGTGGTTGCCCTTTTCCCGAAAATAAACCAGGTATGGTGCTGGAAATTTTTGCACATATTTTAATTGTATAAAACTTGGTGAAGTTATATTTCTCATTTCTAGAGATGAGAAAATTTAACCATACAGAATTTTTAAAAGTTTTTGAGGAGCACTGCCAGAGACCCTAGCAAGATGAATGACTGGAGTTACCTGGTGTTTGTCCCTCCCACAAAAGGGGACCAAAACAAAAAGTAACTGTATTTTGAACAGAGCAACTACAGAAGTGTACTAGAGATCAGCAAGGGCATGGCAAAAATTTCTGTCAGGTCAGAATCCTCCATTTATGTAAAGGTACTATGCACATCTCTCAGTTCTCTAGTGTAGAGGTTTACAGTCAAAGTGACTAAAAACCACAACAGCTACAATTAGTGGCTAAAGAACACATTATATATAAATAAGTATTAAGACACAAAAATATAAATTGTAAGGGGTGGTGGTAAAATGTCTAGAGTATTTTGGTACCACCAAAGTTAAGTTGCTACCAGCTTAAAATAGCTTATTATAACTACAATACTTTTTATGTTAACCCCATGGTAATCAAAAGGAAAGAAATTACAGTAGATGAACAAAGGACAAACAAAGCTTAGCACCTCAGAAAAGTAACAAACCGCAGAGGAAAAAAGGAACAAAGAATCTGTAAAACAACCGAAAATCCTTAACAAAATGACAGGAATAAGTCCTTAACTATTGATAATAACCTAGTAGAATGTCGATGGATTAAATTACTCAGTTAAAATATATAGAGTGGCTGAATGGATTTTAAAGAAAACCAAGTATATGCTGCCTACGAGAGCCTCACTCCAGGGTTAAAGACAAACATGGACTGAAAGTAAACAGATAGAAAAACACATTCCATGCAAATGGGAACCAGAAGTGAGCAAGAATGGCCAAACTTAAAGCAGATAAAATAGTTTTTAAGTTACAAACTGTAAAAAGACAAAGAAGATCATCATATAATGATAACAGTATCAATTCAACAAAAGGATATAAGTTATAAGTATATATGCATTCAACTCTAGAACATGCAGGTATATAAAGCAAATAGGAGACCTATAGGAAGAAATAGTCTGCCATATGACAATAGAGGATTTCAACATACCACTGTCAACATTGAGTAGATCATCTGAAAAACCAAAGAAATGTTTAACTTAAATTGCTCCATACATGGGCATAACAGACGATGACAGAACAGTCCATCCAATGGCTAAATAATGCATATTCTTTTAAACTGCACATGAGACTTTCTCCAGGATATATCATATGTTAGACCACAAAACAAGGCTTAACAAATTTAAGAACATAGGGATCATATTAAACATCTTTTCCAATCACAATGGTGTAAAACTGAAATCAACAAGAAAAACTTTACAAATACATGAAAATTAAACAACCAGCTCCCAAACAATGAATCAAACAATAAGTCAGTGAAGAAAGTAAAAGGAGAATTAAAACTTTCCTTGAGACGAATGAGGATGGAAGCATATCATACCAAAACCTATGGGACACAGCAAAAGCAGTTCTAAAGGAAATATTATACAATAAAACCCTGTATCAAAAAAACAAAGATTTCTAATAAATGACCTAATGATGTGCCTCAAGGAACTAAAAAGCACTGACTAACACCAAAATTGGGAGAAGGAAGAACATCATGAAACTTGGAGCAGAAGTAAGTGAAAGAGAGACCAAAAATAAATAAATAAATCAAAAACCAAAAATATTAACAAAAGAGTTGGCTCTTTAAAAAGATAAATAAAACTGACAAATATTTAAGAAAAAATGATAATCAAAATCAGAGATGAAAAAAGAGACATCACAACTGGTACCACAGAAACATAAGGAATTATTAGAGACTATTCTAAACAACTGTATGTCAAAAAATTGATAAATAGAAGATATGGAAAAATTCCTGGACACATACAACTTACCAAGGTTAAATTATGAAAAAAAAAGATCTGAACATGTCAATCACAAGTGTGAAAATTCAATCACTAATAAAAAGTCTTTGATCAAAGAATAGCCCAGAACCTGATGGCTTCACTGCTGAATTCTACCAAACATTTAAAGAAGAACTAGTACCAGTTTTATTCAAACTATTCCAGAAAATTAAGGAGGAGCGAATACTTCCAAACTCATTTTACAAGTCCAGCATTACCCTGATTTCAAAACCAAATAGGGATATGATGCAAAAGGAAGACCACGTGTCAATATTCTTGATGAACATAGATGTAAAAATTCTCAACAAGACATTAACAGTGTAATAGTGCTTTGTAAAGATTATTCACTATGATGAAGTTGGATTCATCCCAGGGATGCAAGAATGGTTTAACATACACAAACTAATACATGTGATATACCATGTTATCAGGAAGGAAAACATTATCTGATTATTTCAATACATGCTAAAAAAAATTCAATACAGTTCAATATTCCTTCATCAAAAAGACTCAACATGTTGGAGATAAAAGTGATATAGGAGGGGGGCAGGGAAGTGCTGGTTAGAGAAGGGCGGGATCCCTAAGGAGGTCTCCATTCTTGGGCCTGTGCCCATGGACCTAAATGAGGACATGCATTTCTGTCTTCATGCCCCAGAAGTTGCCTTTTGGCCTACCATGCCCCCATCCTGTACCCACAAAAATCTGAGACCCTAGTGGGCACAGACACAAGCAGCTGAATGTTGAGAGGAGCAGAAGAACACACTGACAGACGCCAGCAGACACTGGCAGGTCAGTGATGGCGGAGCAACGTGAACACTGAGTGGAATTCAGCTGGGGCCTGTTGGAGGAAAGTCTGGCTGTTGGGTGGCCTGACTCCAAGGGAAGACAACCTTTCCACCCCATCCCCCTTCTAGTTCCCCATCCAACTTGCTGAGAGCTACCTCCACCACTCAACAAAATTGTGCACTCATCCTCCAAGCCCATGTGTGATCCGATTTTTCCAGTACACTAGGGCAAGAACCCAGGATACAGAAAGCCCTCTGTCCTTGGGATAAGGCAGAGAGCCTAATTGAGGTGATTAATGCTAGCCGCCTGCATACAGCAAAGCTGAAAGAGCACATCAATAACATGCCAACTTCGGCTTCGGGAGCTGTCAACACTCACCCCTACACACTGCCTTGGGGTTGGAGCCCAAGAATGCTCCCCATGACCTATGCAACTGCCTGTCTGCATGCCCTGCCTAGGGGTTTGAGCAGTGGGGCACTGAAGAAGAGAGTCACATCCCTGTTGCACACCCTGCAAGGGGAAAAAGGGAACTTCTCTCATTTCAGAAGGAACGTACTTCAACCCAGTAAAGGCCATATATGACAGAACCCATGACACCATACTGAATGGCAAAAAGTTGAAAGCTTTTCTTCTAAGATCTGTAATATGAGAATCATGTTCACGTTCACCACTACTTTTCATCATTAAACTAGATATATTAGCCAGAGCACATAGGCAGGAGGAAAAAAAAAAAGGCATCTAAACTGAAAAAGAGAAAATCAAGTTGTCCCTGTTGGCAGATGACATCATATACATGGAAAACCTTAATGATCCTACTAAAAATGAATTAAATTCAGTAAAGTTACAGTATACAAAATCAATATAGAAAAGTCGGTAATATTATTACACACTAAGAGTGAAATATCTAGTAGTCAAGACAACAACTATAGTTACTATAGATATAAAAATGATAATAAACTTAACCAAGGAGGTGAAAAATCTCTGCATTGAAAATTACAAAACTTTTGTGAAATAAAGAGGACACAAATAAATGGAAAGATAACTCATGTTGTGGATTAGAGGAATTGATATTAAAAATGGCCATCCTAACCAAAGTAATCTACAGATATAATTCCTATCAAAATACCAATGACACTCTTCATAGAAATAAGAAAAAAAATCCCAAAATTGTATGGAACCAGAAAAGACCTTGAATAGCCAAGGCAATCTTGAACAAAGAGAAGAAAGATGGAGCCATCATACTACTTGACTTCAAAATACACCACAAAGCTATAGTAACCAAAGCAACATGGTACTGGCATAAAAACAGACACGTGGACCAATGGAACAGAATAGAGGGCTCAGAAATAAATCCACACTTTTATAGCTGACTGATTTTGAATAAAGGTGCCATGAACACACATTGAGAAAAAGATAGTCTCTTCAATGAATGGTGCTGGGAAAATTGGATATCCACATGCAGAAAAATACTAGACTCATACCTCTCCCCACATGAAAAAAAAGCTCAAAATTGACTAAAAATCTAAATGTAAAATCTGATAATATGAAATGACTAGAAGAAAATGGGAAATGCTTCATGAGCTTGGTCTGGACTAGGATTTTAAAAAATAAGACCTCAAAGCACAAACAACAAAAGCAAAAATAGACAAATGAGACTGCATATAACTAAAAATCTTTTACACAGCAAAGGAAACTATAAGCAGAATGAGGAGACAGCATATGCAATTGGAGAAAATATTCACAAGTAATATACCTGATGAGGAGTTGATAGCCAGTGTATATTAGAAAATGAAACAACTGAACAGTAAAAAGCCCAAATAATCCAATTTAAAAATTAACAAAAGACCTGAGCAGACATTTTTCAAAAGAAGACATAGAAATGGGCAAAAGTTGCATGAAAAAAATGCTCAACATGACTAATCAGGGAAATGTAAATCAAAACCACAAAGAGATATACTACCTCACTCTAGTTAGAATGACTATTGTCAAAAAGAAAAGAAAACCAGTGCTGAAGATGTGGAGAAAAGAGAACTCTCGCATGCTGTGGGTGGAAATGTGGATTAGTGTAGCCATTATAGAGAACAGTATGAAGCTGTTTTGTAAGTTAAATATAGAACTACCATATGATCCAGCAATCCTACCATTGGATTTATATATACAAAAATGAAATCAGTATGTTGAAGAGATATCTGCACTTCCATATTTATTGCAGCTCTATTTAGAGTAGCCAAGATATAGAATCAACTTAGTATCCAACAGTAGAGGAATGGATAAGAAATTGTGATATGTGTGTGTGTGTGTGCATGCATGCATGTGCACGCACACACACACAATGGAATACTATTTACCCATAAAAAATGAAACCCTAGGGGGCAGAGCAAGATGGCCGAATAGGAACAGCTCTAGTCTCCAGCTCCCAGTGCCAGCGACACAGAAGATGGATGATTTCTATATTTTCAACTGAGGTACCGGGTTCATCTCACTAGAGAGTGCCAGTCAGTTGGTGCTGGTCAGCTGCTGCAGCCCAACCAGTGAGAGCTGAAGCAGGGTGAGGCATCGCCTCACCTGGGAAGTGCAAGGGGGAAGGGAATCCCTTTTCCTAGCCAGGGGAACTGAGACACGCAACACCTGGAAAATCGGGTAACTCCCACCCCAATACTGCGCTTTAGCAAGGGTCTTAGCAAATGGCACACAAGGAGATTATATTCCACACCTGGCTGGGAGGGTCCCATGCCCACGGAGCCTCCCTCATTGCTAGCACAGCAGTCTGCGATCTAACTGCAAGGCAGCAGCGAGGCTGGGGGAGGGGTGCCCGCCATTGCTGAGGCCTAAGTAGGTAAAGCCGCTGGGAAGCTCGAACTGGGTGGAGCCCACAGCAGCTCAAGGAGGCCTGCCTGTCTCTGTAGACTCCACCTCTGGGGACAGGGCACAGCTAAACAACAACAAAAAAAGCAGCAGAAACCTCTGCAGATGCAAATGACTCTGTCTGACAGCTTTGAAGAGAGCAGTGAATCTCCCAACATGGAGGTTGAGATCTGAGAACGGACAGACTGCCTGCTTAAGTGGGTCCCTGACCCCTGAGTAGCCTAACTGGGAGACATCCCCCACTAAGGGCAGACTGACACCCCACACCTCACATGGCGGGGTACACCCCTGAGACGAAGCTTCCAAGGCAAGAATCAGACAGGTACACTCGCTGTTCAACAATATTCTATCTTCTGCAGCCTCTGCTGGTGATACCCAGGCAAACAGGGTCTGGAGTGGACCACAAGCAGTCTTCAAAAGACCTACAGCTGAGGGTCCTGATTGTTAGAAGGAAAACTAACAAACAGGAAGAACACCCACACCAAAACCCCATCAGTATGTCACCATCATCAAAGACCAGAGGCAGATAAAACCACAAAGATGGGGAAAAAGCAGGGCAGAAAAGCTGGAAATTCAGAAAATAGAGAGCATCTCCCTCCCCAAAGGAACACAGCTCATCGCCAGCAACGGATCAAAGCTGGACGGAGAATGACTTTGACGAGTTGCGAGAAGAAGGCTTTAGTCCATCAAACTTCTCAGAACTAAAGGAGGAATTACGTAGCCAGCGCAAAGAAACTAAAAATCTTGAAAAAAGAATGGAAGAATGGATAACTAGAATAATCAATGCAGAGAAGGCCATAAATGAACTGACAGAGATTAGAACCATGACACGAGAAATACGTGACAAATGCACAAGCTTCAGTAACCGACTCGATCAACTGGAAGAGTATCAGCGATTGAGGATCAAATGAATGAAATGAAGCGAGAAGAGAAACCAAAAGAAAAAAGAGGAAAAAGAAATGAACAAAGCCTTCAAGAAGTATGGGATTATGTGAAAAGACCAAATCTACGTCTGATTGGGGTGCCTGAAAGTGAGGGGGAAAATGGAACCAAGTTGGAAAACACTCTTCAGGATATCATCCAGGAGAACCTCCCCAACCTAGTAAGGCAGGCCGACATTCAAATTCAGGAAATACAGAAACGC
>NW_016803367.1:1390489-1414227 GCF_001698545.2 Rhinopithecus bieti
GTGCTGGAGAGGATGTGGAGAAATAGGAACACTTTTACACTGTTGGTGGGATTGTAAACTAGTTCAACCATTATGGAAAACAGTATGGGGATTCCTCAAGGATCTAGAACTAGAAGTACCATATGACCCAGCCATCCATCACTGGGTATATACCCAAAGGATAATAAATCATGCTGCTATAAAGACACATGCACACATATGTTTATTGTGGCACTATTCACAATAGCAAAGACGTGGAATCAACCCAAATGTCCATCTGTGACAGACTGGATTAAGAAAATGTGGCACATATATACCATGGAATACTATGCAGCCATAAAAATGGATGAGTTTGTGTCCTTTTTAGGGACATGGATGCACCTGGAAACCATCATTCTCAGCAAACTATCGCAGAATAGAAAACCAAACACTGCATGTTCTCACTCATAGGTGGGAAATGAACAATGAGATCACTTGAACTCGAGAAGGGGAACATCACACACCGGGGCCTATTATGGGGAGCGGGGAGGGAGGAGGGATCGCACTGGGAGTTATACTTGATGTAAAGGATGAGTTGATGGGTGCTGACGAGTTGATGGGTGCAGCACACCAACATGGCACAAGAATACATATGTAACAAACCTGCACGTTATGCACGTGCACCCTAGAACTTAAAGTATAATAATAAAAAAAAAAATGAAACCCTGTCATTTGAGACATCATGGTTGAACCTGAAAGACATCATGTTACGTGAAATAAGCCAGGCACAGAAATTCAAATATGATATGATCTTACATGAGTAATCTAAAAAAAATTACTACCTTACAAGCAGGGAGTGGGACAGTGGTTACTAGTGTCTTGGGAGGGGAAAAAGACAAGGAAAGAATGAGACAAGGTTGGTCATTGGGTATACAGTTAAAATTAGATAGGAAAAATAAAGTTTGGTATGCTATTGCATAAGTAGGATGACTATGGTTAATAGTAAAATACTGTATTATTGAACTTATACATATTAAGCTAGAAAAAGGCTTTTGAAGATTCTCACCACAAAGAAATGATAAATGCATGATGGATACACTAAGGGCCCTGATTGGATCATTATACAATGCAGGCATGTACCAAAATATCAAATTGTACCTTGTACATATGTATAATTACATTGTGTCAATTAAAAAATAATTTTAAAAGTGTCTCAGGACTAAGGAGCAGGCCACTATCAGAGGAGGCAGCAAACCCCGATTTTCCTGGTTCCAAAGTTGTGCCCTTCCCACAAAGTCCCATGGCCGTTCCCCACTATAGAACTGATGATAATAGCATAATGTGTATGTGAAAGTGCTTGTAACCTTTAGAGTGACAAGACACAGGATTATAAAGATTGCAAATATTAATATTTTCTGAATTTGTTCTAAAACTCTTTAGATCCCAGCATGTACAAACTTACACACAGGTCAACCATAGTTTAGTGTCACACCTTGGAGAGGTTTTGAGCAGACACCTTGTCCTAAGATATAAGCTTCATTGTCTTATGTGTTACCATAGAGGGGGACTTCTGTTTTCATATGTTGTAAATTTCTAGAAGCTTACAAACTGCTGAAAATTGAATAACAGTCAATATTGTGAGAGGATTTCTGTTTACAGAATGCTAAAAATATAAGTCTACTGGTATTTTGAATTTTAGCTATCAAGTTTGAGGATTAATTATAATTTGTTTTTAGTATCTGTAGTTCTTTTGTTAGTGAGTACACAATTAACTGCTTAAATTTGTTGAGGCTTCAGCTGAGGATAAAGACACTCCACCTCCAGCACATCTAGTGATTTACATGTTTATCTGATTTATGTACCATCTATTACCTTAAAGAAGACGTTTAACATCTTTGGCCTCAAACTCATTTGTAAAGTGAGATTTGATAATACCTGTTGATAGAGTTGCTATGATGATTCAGTAGGATTTTTGTAGAACTCATTGAAGAGTGCTTAGCACATGGTAAACACTACATAAATTGTTCAATAAATCTGAAAGATAAGCTTCCTTATAACAGCAACTACAATACACCTTAATTGACTTCTTATAACATGTCATGCTTTACCTGCACACAGCAGAGGAAAGTAACTTAAGTTGTACGTACAGTTGATGGTACAGCTGGATTCACGTTAGGCTACCTGAATCTGAAGTATTCTCTCCCTCACTCTCAGCTTTTCACTTTCCTAAGAAGATGAAACAATTTAACGTGCTTCTACAACTTCCTCCTCTCTACCTCAACCTGTTTCTTTCAAGCCACTCTCCTTTCTATCTCCAAGTGCCTTTCTCTCTTTTCTCAGAGGTGCTGTATCCCCTTTACTTTCCGAAGTGAACTTTTTCACGTTGTAGGTAATTCCTTCCTCTGCGCTTTGCCCCATCTATATCCTTTTTTGATCTCCAATCTTTCTTTTCACTTGCCCCTTCACCTCTTCCTCCATGTTTAGACTCTGCATCCTTACCTTTCTGTGTTCAGTATGGCACAGGAGTCAGAAGACCTATATTCTCTTCCTAGATCTGCCCCTGGCTGTGTTCATTTAGACAAGTCACTCAACATTTTTCAGCTCAGTTTATTTAAAAAGTTGTAAGAAACTCTTAGGCCTTATTTCATGGTCAGAACTCTGGGATAATAATTCTTCTGTCTTTGTTCCTCGAAGGCTTGGGAATAAGGGTACCTGGAATTACATTGGCCATGTTTCTCTTTGGACCATGGCCTCCCACCTTGGTGGAATCTCTTTCGACCGTCAGTTTCACTTTATCTAGAAGGTCTTCAAGTCACTGTCTCCAACAGCAAAAAACAACTCCACATTTCCAATTTGTGTCTTACATGGAATCATTTAACTTGTCTAAACCTCTCATATCTGAGCTATACCTAGAGGTGGTGGCTATTCATACCTAAGCAGTTCTCTTAATGTGGTTACCTGGATAAAGTGGTGGTTCTCTTTCTAAAAGTATTCTGTCATCTTCTTTTCCCAGCTGGTTTAAACTGCAACCTGCTTATCATTGACAACATTTTTTTCCTATGCATTTTGGGGATGCAAACTAGCATGACTTGGTGCTTCACAGTTTACATTAGAATACAATTAGATTTTATAACACAGATAATAAAGAAGCATATTCTATTTTTTTCAAACTAGAATTTCCTGAGTGTATTTTTCCACCAAAGCTTTTTTTGCAATATGGTAATGTTTTAATTATGGTTTTCCAGAAACAATGATTAGGGAGAGACAGAGATTTTGAGTGATTTATTTTAAGGAATTGACTCACACATTGCAGTGCCTGGCAAGTACAAAATCTGCAGAGTAGGCTAACAGCCTGAAGAGCTAGGGAAGAGCTGCTGTTGCAGTTTGCATCCAAAGGCAGTCTGCTGGCAGAGTTTGTTTTTGCTTGGGGAGATCAGTCTTTTTTCTGTTAAGGCCTTCAGTTAATTGGTTGAGGCTGAGTCACATCATAGATGGTAATCTGATTTACTCTGAGTGTGTTGATTTAAATGTTTAGAATAATTTTTAAATGTTTAGAGATTTAGGGAGTACAAGTGCAGTTGTGTTACATGGATATATTGCAGAGAGGCAATGTCTAGGCTTTTAGTGTACCTGTTGCCCAAATAGTATGTTGTACCCAATAGAAAATACCTTCACAGAAACATCTAGAATACTGTTCGACCAAATATCTGGATACCATGGCCTCATCAACTTGACACATAAAATTAACCATCATGGCTAATTAACCTAAAACCAGTAATTAATGAACAATATCTTTTAGAAGTATAGGCCAAGGTCATATTAATGCTAGGATAAAGGACTCAGACTTTATTCTGCAGGTAAAGAAGACGTCTAAGTTTTGAGCAGAGCTGTGACATGTACTTTGGGGAGATTATTTTGAAGGTAGCTGTATTTAAGAAGCATTTAAACTGTATTTAAGACCAAGTAGGGAGAAAAAAAAAACATTCATTTTTATCATCTAGGCAAGATGTATTATAGGATAAGTAGGGAAGTGATAGCAGAAGTGGGTGAAGTAGAATGAATTTCAAAAACACTTTGTAAGTGTAACTAAGAGGATGGGTCAAATGACTAAGTTTTGGGGCTAGAGGAGGGAAAATTTAGTAATAATGCTAAGGCTTCAAGTCTTGGCACTGAGAGGATGGCAGTGATAATGGAAGAAAATAATATTGGAGGAAAAGTAGACTTCCTAGGTGCTGGTGGGACTTTATATCTGAAAAAAATAAACATTTTGGCTTCTTAAGAGTTTGGTAACAGGCCAGGCGTGGTGGCTGACGCCTGTAATCCCAGCACTTTGGGAGGCTGAAGAGGGCAGATCACTTGAGGTAAGGAGTTCGAGACTGGTCTGGCCAACATGGTAAAACCCTGTCTCTACTAAAAATATAAAAATTAGCCAGGCATGGTGGTGTATGCCTGTAATCCCAGCTACTCTGGAGGCTGAGGTAGGAGAATCACTTGAGCCCAGGAGGCAGAGATTGCAGTGAGCCAAGATGGTGCCAGTGCACTCCAGCCTGGGTAACAGAGCGAGATTGCATCTTAAAAAAAAAAAAAAAAAAAAAGTAATATAGAAAGATAATTGAGATAATTGGCAACTGGGATTAATAACTTCAGGGGAATTTATGAGAAGAGTCGGGCTATGCATATCACTTCATTGTTTTGTCAGGCCAAACTGTTTTTTTCTTTTCCTTAGAAATGAAGAATGGAATAGAAATTGACAAGAAAACCAAATGCTCCACAGCCACTAGCTCTTTGTTCAAAGGCGATGAATCCTGACTAGTGGACATTCGTGAAACCAACCCAGACCCCTAGTTATGAGGTAGAGTTGCTGGATTCGTCACAGTAAACATTTCTGAGGCTGAGAGAATCCCAGGGTTGAAAGGCTTGTTAGGATTTGATAAAGAAATCCAGTGGCTCATAGTAATAATCCTTCTATTTTTCTTTTCAATTTGTTTCACTTTCATTTGTACTCATTCTTTTCTGCAGTGAGCAATTCCCTAAGCTCAGCTTAACCCTCTGGCTCTAACAAAGATGCTATTTTTATTTTCTATCCTGTTCTAGGCCATTTTCAGTCATTTTACATTTGAAAAGATATCTTTGACCTACTGAAAATCTTACTGGCAAATTTGCTCAAAATAGCTCTACCAATCCTAGAGTTCTAAGATGAAGAGCAGAACATTAATTAGTTGCATGAGCCTATTACTACTATTGAGCATAGGTTGAAGGAAGTCATGAGTGCCCAACGAATTAGAGACGGAAGGACATTGTAGGTCACCTCGGCTATTCCCCTCATGTCACAGATGAGGAGGCAGAGGCAGGGAGAAGGTAACAGATTGTATCTAAAGCAATGGCAGGGCTTAGAGGAGTGGGTGTGTTGTTTAACTTTCAGTCTGGGAATGTTTCACTGTACCATGATGACCTAAGCACTCTGCTTGAGCTGGGCACTACAGAATGTATGATAAAATTCCAAGGCATGGTCTTTGCCCTCTTAAAATTTTACCTTTATACCCAAGATTTTAAAAAATATTTCTCTAACATTAAAAGAGGCACTGGCCCTTCTAGTTCTTCATAAACTGAGAAAGCTTTAGGTTTGTTTTGCCATGTGATCTCAGTATATTTTCCACCAGACTTAGAAAACACTGACCATTTTACAATTCTTTTTCTTATCAAACCCCTAGATTACAGTCAGGGATAGTGACTACTGTTCCTTGGCTTGCAAAAATGAATTGCTTTATTATATCTTTTTTTCCCTAATGTGTCACAAAAATTCTAGCAAATCGTTTGACCTCTATGCTGCACACAATATATCTTGTCCTAAAGAGAATCATGTTTGTTAGGCAATGGTTATTGACATCCCTGTATGAAAGTTGCTTCTGAATGGTGGCATAATTTTTGGCTCTGGGGGTGTGTACGGTTCTTGATCTGTTGATGCTTGCTGTTGAACTGGTGACCTGTCTACAGAATATAGGTAGTGAAATGTATTTGTGGGTTGCAGCGAATCACTGTGACTGGTGATAGGTATGTGATCTAACAATAGCCAGAGCAAATCCCAGTAGTTTATATGGGAAGAATGTACAATAAAGGATTTTATTAGTTTAGGTTGGGATTTAAAATATGGGCTATTTTCATGTAAAAACATGTTGAAGTACTAACAGTGAGGTAGAGGAGTAGTTTTGTTGATGACGAGTCTGCTTTGTACAGATATACATAAAAAGAATGCATAAAATGCTAAAGAGGAAGGATATGGAATTATTGGGAAAGTGGCATTTGGGGCTCTAGGTCACTTGGGAGGCCAAGGATAGCAGTGAGGAAGGAGCGAGGTTTGATACTGCCTAAGAAGAATAAAAAGCTAGGGCTCTGCAATGAAGTAGAAGCTCTGAGATGTCAAAGCACAGATGGAGTCAGCATTGAAGGCTTTGCACCTGGGGTTAGCAGGAGCTAGCAAGAGGAGCAGGCTCAGGCTTACAGACCAGCAGAAAGCAGAGGTCGAGAGAAGGGAGCATTTAATAGCACCTATGGCTCTGCCTGTGGGAGTTTGGGGAAAGGTATTGAGTGTACCAAGCTTACTGGAATGCTAGGAGTTAGGTTTTTGGGTTTAAATTCTAGTTATATATAATTTGGTGACAGAATTTATAATAAATGCAATTAATAGAAAAATTATGCTTTCTCTGAGCTTCAGTAACCTCATTTGTAAAATGAGTCTAATGATGCTATTCAGAGTTGTTGTTGAGTTAAATGAGATTATGCGAAAGCCCTTTATGGCTAATAACAGGCTGTATGAATGAAAGACCCATTTGATTTATCGTAAATTAAAAATGAATGATGGCTTTAGGTTATATGTGGCCATTCAATTCCAATAAAGCCATTATAAAACAATTATAAACGTTATGTATTTTTATTACAAGGTGAGAAAGTAGCTATGAAAGGTTGGTTACTTGTTCACAGGTTTACCTAATCAGAGCATAGTTTCTAAATTTTGAAGAGCAGTACTTTTTTCTATATTCATCTTACTCCTTAAAGGAGGAAGCCATAGGTACATAATGACAATTTAAAAGGCAGAATGTATGTATTTCTTTAGTGCAGAAATCATCATTATGCCCCCAGAACATCAGTAGAATCTCTCATCTATGCATTTTTTATGGACTCATTTGGGAAATGTCATGGTTTATCAGAGCCACATAAATCAGAGTTTGCTGGATTTAGTCCAATCTTTAAATATCACCTGGGGATGAGGGAATAATATTGAATCATTTTTGTGTGTGAGAGATTAAATAAAAGCAATAAAAGCAGGTAGAGAAATCAATGAAAATTTGAGGAAAAAAATTACATGAGCTAGAAATAGATATCACTGGGTATAAGAAACTGCAAATTTTCTTAAAATGTAGATTCAAACACAGTAGGCTTCATGCTTTCCTTGTATACGCTTTAAGTGATAACAGTGTGGAACTATTGCTTTTCATAACGTTTCCAGAGTTCCAGAATTCTCTCCATTTATGTGCAGCATCTTCCTTGCCACAAACTCAAAACCTACTGTACCACCCAGGATAAGGTAGGTTGTACTATAGTCATCAACAACCTCCAAAATACTCAGTGTCTTAAAACAACAAAGAGTTATTTCTTTTCTAATGTCATGAGTCCATCTTGACCTCACTATTGTTCCTGTTCAGTGAGTAGGAAGCTCTCTTGGCTGAAGGTTGGGCCTGGAGTTGCCTAAGCTTGGCAAGGACTGAGCTTGGCAAGGACACTCCTGACACTCCTGACAGGAATACTGGCTTCTAGTGAGGGCAGTGAAAATGAGGCAAAGTTGCAATGTGCAAACTTATCTTTTCCTAGGTGGATGGCCTTGTCAGGGTCTTAGGGAGGCAACCAGATGGGAAAGGGAGAGGTCATTGCCCTGGTACATGGTCTGATAGAACCACCTCTGTTTGTAAATCTGCAGGTGTTTCAACTGCAAAGGAAAGAGGGCCAAGGCAAACAGCACCTAACCTTTCCACTTCCATTCAGGGTACAAACCAAGTCACATAGCAATCTCTGCATTTAAGGGGGCAGGGATGTAGAATTCTCCTGCAGTATGAGGAATCGAATTGAGTCGTTGTGAGTAACACCCTGATTTGTCCTTCAAATATTGTCTCAGTTGGCACTGTAACCATAAAGCAGTCCCAGTGAAAAGTCAGGACACCTGTAATATTTTCTCCTCTTTTCATGATACAGTTTTCATCTTATTTTTTTGTTATTTGTGAATGCTATGATCTGAATGTTTGTATCACCTCCCAAATTTAGATGTTGAAATTCTGACCCCCAAATGATGGTATTAGGAGAAAGGGCTTTGGGGAAGTGATTATGTCATGAGGGAAGAGACCTCATGATTGGGATTAGTGCTGTTCTCACACTGCTCATAAAGAACTACCTGAGACTGGATAATTTATGAAGAAAAGGGGTTTAATTGACCCACAGTTTCACAGGGTTAACAGGAAGCATGACTGGGAGGCCTCAGGAAACTTACAATTATGGCAGAAGGTGAAGGGGAAGCAAGCATGTCTTACTGTGGTAGATCAGGAGAGAGAGAGAGGCAGCAAAGGGGGAAGTGCAACACACTTTTACACCATCAGATCTTATGGATCTTGTGAGAACTCACTATCACGAGAACAGCAAGGGGGAAATCTGCCTCCATGATGCGATCACCTCTCACCACGCCCTTCCTCCAATTCGACATAAAATTTGGGTAGGGGCACAAACCTAAACCATATCATCCCACCCCTGGCCCCTCCCAAATCTCATGTCATTCTCATATTTCAAAACCAATCATGCCTTTCCAACAATCTCCCAAAGTCTTAACTCATTCCAGCATTAATTCAAGAGTCCAAGTCCAAAGTCTCATTTGAGACAAGGCAAGTCCCTTCCACCTATGAGCTTGTAAAAGTGAAGACAAGTTAGTTACTTCCAGGGTACAATGGGGGTACAGGCACTGGGTAAATGCTTCTGTTACAAAAGAGAGAAATTGGTCAAAACCTAAGGGGTCACAGGCCCCATGCAAGTCTGAAACCCAGCAGGGCAGTCATGAAATCTTAAAGCTCCAAAATAATCTCCTTTGACTTCATGTCTCACATCCAGGGCATGCTGATGTCAGAGGTGGGCTCCCATAGCATTGGGCAACTTCACCCCTGTGGCTTTGCAGGGAACAGCCCCTGCAACTGGTTTCTTGGGCTGGTGGTGACTGTCTGCAGCTTTTCCCGGTGTATAGTGTAAATTGTCAGTGAATCTGGGGTCTGGAGGATGGTGGTCCTCTTCTCAAAGCTTCACTAGGGAGTGCCCCAGTGGAGACTCTGTGTGGGGTCTCCAACCTCATGTTTCCCCTCTACACTGACCTAGTAGAGGTTCTCCATGAGAGCTTCACCTCTGCAGCAGACTTCTGCCTAGAAATCCACGCATTTCCATACATCCTCTGAAATCTAGGCTGAGGTTCCCAAACCTCAACTCTTGCCTTTTACATACCTGCAGGCCAGACACTACATGGAAACTACCAAGTTTTGGGGCTTGCATTATTTAGAGTAATGGCCTGAACCATACCTTGGCCTCTTTTAGCCATGGCTGGAGCTGTAGTTGCTGGGATGCAGGGTTCCATGTCCTGAGGCTTCACAGAGCCCACAAAACTGTTTTTTTCCTCCTAGGCCTCTGGCCTGTGATGGGAAGGGCTGCTGTGAAGCTCTCTGAAATGCCTTGGAGACATTTTCCCCATTTTCTTGGCAACTAACATTTGGCTCTTCTTTATTTATGTAAATTTCTATAGCCAGTGGCTTGAATTTCTCCCCAGAAAATGCATTTTTCCTTTCTACCTCATGGTCAGGCTGCATACTTTTCATACTTTATGTCCTGCTTCTCTTTGAAACATAAGTTCCAATTTCAGACCATCTCTTTGTAAATGCACATGACTGTATGCTGTTAGGAGTAGCCACATCACATCTTGAATGCTTTGCTGCTTAGACATTTCTTTCACCAGAAATTTCTTCCTAATCATCTCTCTCAAGTTGAAAGTTCCACAGATCTCTAGAGAAGGGCCATAATGCCTCCAGTCTTTTTGCTAAAGCATAGCAAGAGTGACCTTTACCTTAGTTCCCAATGAGTTCCTCATCTCCATCTAAGACCTCCTCAGCCTAGATTTCATTGTCCATCTCACTATCAGCATTTTGGTTAAAACCATTCAACAAGTCTTTGGCAAGTTCCAAAGTTTCCCACATCTTCCTATCTTCTTTAGAGCCCTCCAGACTATTCAAACTTCTGCCCATTACCCAGTTCCAAAATCTCTTCCACATTTTCAGGTATCTTTATGGTGGTACCCTGTTCTCAGTACCAGTTTTCTGTTTTAGTCCATTCCACACTGCTTTCAACAACTTAACTACCTGGGACTGGGTAATTTATGAAGAAAAGAGGTTTGACTCACAGTTCCACAGGGTTAACAGGAAGCATGACTGGGAGGCCTTCAGGATACTTACAATTATGGTGGAAGGTAACAAGGAAGCAAGCATGTCTTACCATGTCACAGCAGGAGAGAGACAGAGAGAAGAGCAAAGTGCAATACACTTTTAAAGCATCTGATCTTGTGAGAATTCACTCATTTTCATGAGAAAGCAAGCGTGAAATCCACCCCCATGATCCAATCACCTCGCACCAGCCCCCTTTTACAATTTGACACGAGATTTGGGCAGGGACATAAATCCAAACCATATCAGTGCCCGTATAAAAGAGACTTCAGAGAGACACCTTATCCTTTCTTCCAGGTAAGGATACAAGGGAAGTTGGCAATCTCCAACCTGGAAGAGGGCCGTCACTAAAACCTCACCATGCTGGTACCCTGATCTCAGACTTCCAGCTTCCAGAACTGTGAGAAAGAAATTTCTGTTTTTTATAGCCATCTACTCTGTGTTTTTTTTTTTTTTTTATAGCAACCTGAATGGACTAAGATGGTGAGTCTCTTCTGATAGGTGATAGATAGGTGAGCTTTTTTTGGGCATAGGTCATACCTTATTCATTGAGCTATCTCTAGTAATAAGCATTGTGCTTAGAGAACAGTAGTGTTCAATCTTTTTAATGAATTAATGGGTCAGAATTTTCATGAATTAATCCTTTTAATGAATTGTGAATTAAAGACTCTTTTGTGCGTCTCTAACCTAAAAAGCCATCTTAGGTCAGTCACCCCTAAGTATTCTGAATTGGGTAAGAGGCCAATTGTCTTAATAGTAGAGGTGAAGCAGAATCTCATCTGCACCTATATTCTTTCCTCTCTAATATTACATGGAAAGTAAGGACTGGGTGAAAATACTGCAAAGGTTTATGAGTCACTTGGGAGGAGACAAGATGTGCTGTACTTTATCATATCTTCTTTGACTCTAGATTGTACAGGATGCTAGGACTCCATACTTAACAGCCAGTTAGGCACTGCTAATGACCATGGCTAACAAACCATCTTTGATCAACCCAGGTCTGTGCAAATTAGGTTCTCCTTATCTGTTAGTATTTTCACAGTTGCTACTACTTTGAGTTGTACTAATTTTTTTAGTAGACTTTATTATTTTAGAGCACTTTTAGGTTTATGTAATAACTAAATGGAGAATACAGAAAATTACCATGAGACCCTGTGCCCTAGTCCTATCAATTTTTAACTTAGGCTTATCCATAGCTACTCAGTAAACAGGTTGGTCCCTTGGCAACAGGCTGGATCTGAGTTTGAGTCTTTTACTGGGCTGGTCAAGGCCAAATCTGGATAGGAGGAATACAAGGAAGTTGTTTTTTTTTTTTTTTTTCAAAGCAAACATGGGCTGCTTGTAAGGCAATGGGAATGAGGAGGCAAAATGGCTAAGGAGGGATAGAGGCAACTACCAAACAGAGGCTTGGGAAATTGCTCCACCTGTGTGAACAACCTTGGCAATGGGTTTAAAAAAGTGGAGATGTGGAGTTGGAGGTGGACTGGGGAGAAAGTTTAAGTAGCTTCACATTTTCTTTTTAAATTTTTGTGGGTACTTAGTAGGTATATATGTATTTATGGTATATGTTAGATATTTTAGTACAGGCATACATTGCATAATCACCTCTAGGTAAAGAGGTTATCCATCACTTCAAGCATCCATCCTTTCTGTTATAAACAATCCAATTATATTCTTCTAGTTATTTTTAAATGCACAATAAGTTATAGTTGATGGTAGTCACCCGGTTGTGTTATCAAATACTAGGTCTTGTTCTTCTACATAATTAAATTTTTGTACCCATTAACCATCCTCATCCCCTCCCCCACCCACTTACTACCCTTTCCCAGTCCCTAGTAACCATCGTTCTACTCTACCTCCATGAGTTCAATTGTTTTAATTTTTAGCTCCAATAAACAAGTGAGAACACATGAAGTTTGTTTTTCTGTGCCTACCTTGTTTCAGAGTAGTTTTTAAGCACACAATCCCAGCTTACCCTTTGCCAGTTACCATATTTCTTCATCTTTGCCCTAATCCTGTCTTTCTACCCATCTTTCCTTTTTTACCTTAACATTCCCCTTGGAAGCCAAAATCTCTGCTCACTACATGGATACACAAGTTGTATTTGTTGTATCAAGACTTTTCCTCTGCTCTTGGGCAGCCCTCTCTGGATTCTCACGCTATCAGCAGTGGCTAACACTGTCTCAAATGCAAAGTCCTCCTTGGAGCTGGAGGTGGTGCTTAAATAATACTAGTATGCATTTCTTTTGACTGAATGTAATTACATGTGTAAAGGCTCAGAGTATTTCGTTAAAAATGGATTTATAAAAATCATGCATCACAGAATAATCCCTTAAATGTAATGTTTCTGTAAATTCTTACCATTCTATAATACTTCCGGGTAATATATGTTTATATTTTGAAATAATAATTTCATGTTTTAAAGCACAGTATGTGATTTTTTTTTTTTTTTTTTTTTTTTGAGTGAACTACTCTGCCCCAGGCTGGAGTGCAGTGCCGATCTTGGCTCACTGCAACCTCTGCCTCCTGGTTCAAGGACTCCTGCTTCAGCTCCTGAGTAGCTAGGATTATAGGCGTTGTGCCACCATGCCCGGCTAATTTTGTATTTTATTTAGAGATGGGGTTTCACCATGTTGGTCAGGCTGGTCTCGAACTCCTGACCTCGTGATCCACTCGCCTTGGCCTCTCAAAGTGCTGGGATTAAAGGCGTGAGCCACTGCACCAGGCCAGTGGTTTTTAATTATATGCCAGCTCCTTAGAAGTCTATATTCAGTTCACTTAACATAGAAATATTTTCATATAGGCTGAGAGCATTTGAAATAACTTAAAAAGTAAAACAATTATGGATTTGACAATATGTATAAAATGGAACATAAAACAACAGATGGCTAGATCAAGACCAAAGATTTGTGTCTTTCAATACGAATGTCTACAGTATCTATTGAAAAAAAGTTGTTTTACAGGGTGAGAAACTTCAAAAGACCATTCTGGAAGATCATGCATAGAATTAGTGAACACATGGTGTGGGCAGCTAGTTCACCATATGCCAACCGACAATATAAGTCTTAGCATGCTGCTACTGAATTTTTAATAGATTTATTTCTTTGGCTATTTGCCATCCTCTTGCAGTTTGATAGATGTCAGAATGAAGGTAAAAAAAAATTCTTGTGAAATGAACTGTCGGGCTTTGAAGTATGAGAAATGGGCTTTTCCCCTTTCTTTTTCCCTTCAGTAAGTAGTTGAGTCTGAGAGAGTTGATCCAGGTCCATCTTGGTAACTTTCACGGCATAATTTCCACTATTTTTTATAAAACGTAAAAAAGGGTGATCATTTAATTTGTTTTGATATATTTTAAGTTTTCAATTTGTAAGTGTTCATAGCCTCTAAAATTCTAATTTTCAAGTAGAGAATGATACATCAGGATAGGTAGCCCCAGAGCACTGAAACTGCACTTGAGTGCATGCGGATTTTGGGACAGATTACTCTAGCAGGGAAGGAGGGAAAAGACTGAGTGACTCCGTGTGCAAGGTGCTGTGCCATATGATTTGCAGGTAGTATCTAATTTGCTCCTCATGTTAGCCTTTTGAGGTTCATAATTGCCAGTCCTATCTTAGAGAAGAGGAAGATGAAGTTGACTAAGATAAGGAACCATGTCCGACAGTATGCAGATGACATCTAAGACTCAAGGGTTTTTCTACCAGGACTCCAGAGCCCATTCTCTTTTATTATACCTTGAAGTCCCTGTGGTAAAGAGTTTCTGAGACCAAAACAAACAAACAAACAAACAAACAAACAAACAAAGCCAGGATTTTTTAGTTTTTAGGGTTTGTGGGAAAGAGATCCCTGATCAGGAGGTTAAAATCCTCAGGCTTTGGTTTTAGTCATTGCTGAGTTACTCTTTCTGGGCTAGTGAATTACTGTTGGTTGTTTCAGAACTTATTTTGTATCCAGAATTTTACTAGGATCTTAGGGAGATATCATAATGATATAGTACTTGGCAGTAGATCTCTAGAAAGTTTTCTTCTATATCTGAGAATTAGAATGTAACAGAAGGAAAATGGTCTATTAGTTGGCTAAAGTGTATGGTGTGAATTTGTGCTTCCTCTTTTATGGGCTGTGAGGATATACAGTGAAGGGAAAGGGTACAGCGCTTATGCCTATGGAATTTTAAAATTTCATATGGAATGCATAAAGTACAACTACTACCATGTGGGGGTGAGATCATGATTATTTTGATATAAAAGGGGCAATAGGGAAATACTAGTATAGACAACACATTTTTTTTTTCCAGATAAAAAGTACAGTAATAGACTAGAAAGGAAAGAGGTCAATATGTATTGAAGTCTTGTGGTGATAGCTTCGTGGAAATGGTATTTGAATTGCATCTGGAAGGTTGGATAGGATTCAACCTAAAGAAAGAGACTTTTCAGGTTTGGGAAACTGCATAAGCAGAGCCATAACTTGAATCAGTTATTTTACTTATAATTTCTATCTTATCCAATTCCAGCAGAAATTGAGGCAGAATTTTTAAAGTACCTATTAGTATAGCTTAAAATAATGTTAAAACAGTTAAATAATAGTGTGAAATGGGCCTTACATTTAGCTTCAAGTTTCCTGGCAGTGAAAGAATAGGAAACATGAGAATTTGTCTGATAAATGGAAATGTACTGAGTCTTCAGATGAGACATAATTTTGTCTCTTAATTTCCAATTTGATATGTAAAAGACGTTGAGCAATATAACAGACAATACAGGTTGTAGCAGTTTTAGGAAGAAACAGAACTCACTGTGTAGCTCTGTTTACTTTTTTAAAAAATCTAATTTAATTTGATTTTTAATTGAGTAATAATCATGTATATAGGGTACCATGTGATGTTATATGTATGTATGCATTGTGGAATGATTCAATCAAGCTAGTTAATATATCTACCACCTCATATACTTATCTCTTTTTCGTAGGAAGAAAATTTACAATCTCCTTTCCAAAGTGACGCTGTTTTCTACTGACTCTTGAGTTCCTTTCCGCTCAGCCTGTGGATGGAGAAGGGAAAGTGAACTTGCAGTAGAGTTTTTGGGCCATGCTGAGTTTTAATTACATCTGCACACATATCATTGTTCAGGACTTGCTCAAGTGGCTGTACCAAATGTCAGAAGTGTTTGAACCAAAGCAACTCCATCTTGAGTAAGGGCTGGGTAAAATAAGACTCAGATCTACTGGGCTGCATTCCCAGATGCTTAAGGCATTCTAAGTCTCAAGGGTGAGATTGGAGGTTGGCACAAGATACAGGTCATAAAGACCTTGCTGATAAAACAGGTTGCAGTAAAGAAGCCAGCTAAAACCCGCCAAAACCAAGATGCTGACAGGAGTGATCTCTGGTCATTTTTATGGCTACATTCCTACCAATGCCATGACAGTTTACAAATGCCATGGCAACATCAGGAAGCTATCCTATATGGTGTAAAAACAGGAGGCATGAATAATGCACCCCTTGGTTAGCATATAATCAAGAAATAACCATAAAAATGGGCAACTCGTAGCCCACGGGCTGCTCTGTTTATGGAGGAGCCGTTCTTTATTCCTTTACTTTCTTAATAAACTTGCTTTCACTTCGTCAACTCACCCTGAATTCTTTTTTGAGTGAGATCCAAGAACCCTCTCTGGGGGTCTGGATCAGGACCCCTGTCCGGTAACACTAACTTCAAAGGACGTTTGGAAATGTAATCTGACTGTGAGCCTAGAAGGGAAAGAATTTGTGCATTTGAATTTCAGTGGTAGTCAGCATAAGGAAAAGCTTTTAGACTGGTGTAGACATTTTGTGTTAGTCATTAAAGGAATATTGAGATACTTTTAATGTCAGATATAGGCATAAAAATTACGAATCCTGATTCATTTTGCTTTTCCTGTGGAGAGCGTTCTACTTCTTTTTGACTTGGAGCTGGGTCAAGGTCGGGGAATGAATGCTTTCATTAAGATTCAACTTATTTTGTGCAGTAGAAGACAGGGACAAGCTTGCATTTCAGGGTCTGGGTTGGGGAAGATAATGCTAAAATGACAGTTCAGAATAGAAATATACCAGAACCCTGTAGAACTAAAATGTTATCTGCTAAATAAACGAAGGAGTCTTGGTCAGTGGACCCCAATCCATCCAGTTACCTATCAGAAATCTCAGCATCATTACCAAATTCTCCCTCTCCCTTTTGCCCCAAGAAGAGAGTTGGCAAATAATAGATCCTCAAAATATTGTTATTAAAAAATAATAAATGTATTTGTTTTCTAATAAAATTCCTTTGTGACCAGAAAATATTCTGTGTAATACTGACTCTTTGGAATTGCCTTGTGGTCTATTATATGACCAATATTTATAAATATTCTGTATGTACTTATAAAGAAAGTTTATTTCCTAATTATTTATTATGATAACCTAATTGAAATGTTACCTGTATCGCTTAGATGTTTTATTTTCTTTCTAATATTTGTCAATATGATCTTTCAGTTATGGAAAGATATTAAATTTCCCATAAAAAGGATGTATTTGCCAATTTTATATACAGTTCTTGACCAAGATGGTCTTAATGTTGCTCCTTCAGCTTGACTAAAATTTTAGGCAGTCTTTTTCCTGACTCTAGGTATGGGACCTCTTGACCTCTTTTTTCTGAAAGCATTTACTTTGAGAAACTTCAAGTTGCAATTTTTTCCCCGCTTCCTTGAGATGTAAATCCTTTTTAAAAGCTTCTTGCTAATTTTACAACCCAGGATATCTTTCTCAAGAACCTGGAAGTCATCCTTTAGAAATGTAATCATCAAGGAGGACAACACCTCCATCTCCTAGTCTCCTTATGACACTGTCCCGCCTTTTATTTCAATGGAGTTGAGGTCTGACTGCATTCGGGTATGTGTCCTTGAATTAAGTAGTCTAGAATAAAGTCATCTTTACTTGTTTAACTTTGTCCAGTATAATTTTTTGCTCTTGTGAAATTTGCAGTCTATCTAGTTGTAGTTCTTTACAGGCTTTTGATTTTTCTCTCTGAATCCTTCTAAGACCTTTTCAGTACCACATTAAATTTTTGAATCAGATTTTTCTCTATTGTACATGTCATGTCAATTTGAATTGTGCATCCACGTGAAGAGTAGTCTATGTTTACTAATTCTTACGAGAGACTGTTGTTATTGTTGTTAGTTTCCATACAACATGTTAATAGAGATGAATAGATTTTCTTGTGAGTTCCCATTACTGCAGCCAGGTGGATTTTTTTCTAGCCTACGTTTCCTTTTGATGATGTGGTTCCTTTCGGGGTTCAATTCTAGATGTGGATCTCAAATTCAGTACCCTCCCCCAACACGTGCACATACGTCGGTGAACTTACACTTCCTTTCTTGTTTTCTTCTAAGCAGTTAATCCCCAAAGCTCTAGTTTCTAACATCAGCTGTTGTTCTGACAGAGCCTTGGTTTCTGAGATCATGTAACATTCTTGTTTCAGCTCCCTGTTTTTCTTTCTTCGCTATTTTTGTCTTTTGGTATTTTTTTTTTTTTGAGGGTCTTGGCAATACATTTAAAGTAGAGTTGGTATAATCTGTCTTTTATCTAGGTGCTGAACACAGAAGCCCCAAAGTACCAAAAAAATGCATGAGCGAATGAAACCATAAATTTGATCCAATAGATTATAGGAATCTTGTGAATGATTTTCTATGGGGAATGTAGTATTTTGTATAGGATTATGTCCTGGAAAGGGGTTTATGAGATTTGGGGGGATTATAACAGTTGTAGTGATGACACTTTCCTTTGGCTAGAAAAGAAAGCACATTGGCTGAGGATGGAGTAAGGTACTTAGTCTTCATAAGCCACAAGAATACATTGGTGGCATTCTCCCAGGGACAGCAGGGACAGTTGGTTCCACTGTCATTTATTAAACAAGTATAACCTTTATCTTTATTTTTTATTATATTTACATTAGACTCAATTTCAAAACTGTTCCTAATTTTCTGATGGTTAATGTGCTGTTAAAGCACAAAGGAGACTGCCAGGCCCTTAGGATGTTTTACCCAATTTCAGGCCAAAATAATTTCTGAGATGTGAAATGGGTCAGTTTAAAACCTCTCTTCTTTTTGGAGGGCAAGATAATGGTAATCATTTTGCAATTCTTAGGGTCATGACATGAGACTTAGGTAATCTTGTTGGTAAGTGGTCAACTGCACAGAAAGAATGAATTTCTTACAGTGTATCTGCTGCCTTAGAAAATTATTGATCAACCGATAGAATTTCTATATTTTTTTTGCTACCAGTCAAAACTGAATTATGGAAAATGAAATAATTTTTGATTCTTAAGAGTTACAAGGACAGAAGTATGAGGCACATAACTTAAAAAAAGCAACTCAAAATTTTCTGATGGATGTTTATGTGACAGAACCTTGAAATCTAACTGGACTTCTTTGGAATGAAAATACCAGGTAAGTAGCTAAAATAAGACAAAAAACAGTGTCACACGAGTTCACTTTGCAGAAAATTGGCAGCAGCGGGTATGGAATGTTAGCTCAGCACACTCTGCCGTGTCCCTTTGGCTGACTGCTTTCTACAACTTTACAGAGACATCTCAGGTTGAGGTTGTTTGGGGTTTATATTTGAAGATAGAGCTTTTTCAAGGCTGGATTGGTAACAGATAGTGATTTAAAAATTACTAAGTGCCTTTAGTACCTGGCAGCTACGGCAATTCGTTTTGTTTTGAAAACTTGATGTTTGGTGGTGCCTATGAATTTCCTCCTCCTCAAGTCTAGATGGATGGGGTTTCCAGGACGTCTATGAGAATAGGCTTTTTGCCGTCAAGGGTGGTGGGAGAGAATAGGGTCGCAGGAAGGTTTGGAGGCTTATTCTAAAGGTGTGTTTGATTTGCAAGTAGATTGTTTTAAGGATATTACACGTCAATAAAAATGCTAAAATGCTTAGTACAGAATTGAGGAAATCCCAGTTACTTATATAAAATAATGTTATTTTTCACTTGGGAGTCTTGAGGATATTGATAGAGATAATGAGGGGTGACTTCCCCATAACTATTGCTGCTGACATAGGCTGATACCTATATTTAACATTTAAAAAGCTGCCTGTAGAGATTTGCTTTTAAATTTTATTAGGAAATATTGGTTTATCCCATTCTTTTCCATTTTTCTTTTTTTGGCTCTTTTAATAGTGGAATTCTTTTAAAAAATACAGATTTTGGGGACTAAAATAACTATGTTATAGGATAAATACACACAATTGTTTTCTACCATCTGCAGCTTTAATTTTTTTTTTTTTCCCAGAATATTAGACAAGAAAGACTTGCAAAGGATCTTAAAGATCTCTGGGTCCAAACTCTATGTTATAAAATAATGTGAACAGAAGTGATTGAGTTGGTCTCTAATTACCTCTTTATTGCTCAATGCTCCTAATATGGATTCACTAATTTTTGTTTGGTGATAGAATCTGGATTGAAAATGCCTGTTTACCTCTTGCTATTGATAAACACCTTAGGACACGTGGTCATGTGACTAAGCTCTAACCAGTAAGCCAAAGTGCTGTGTAGTTCAGTGGTGTGCCCTTACCTGTGGATTCACTTTCCTGTTTCAGTTACTTGTAGTCAACTGTGGCCCAAAAATATTAAGAGAGTTTGAGAAAGAAAGATCACATTCACAAAACTTTAATATAATACATTATTGTTATAATTGTTCTATTTTATTATTGTTTTATCTCTTACTGTACCTAATTTATAAATTAAACTTCATCAAAATGTATGTAGAGGCAAATGTGCTTGAACTCGAAATACAGTGTATGTAGAATTCAGTACTACTCTGGTTTCAGGCATCCAACAGGGGTTTTTGAACATACTCCTGTGAATAAGGGGGGACTGTTGTACTTTCGAGATATTGTCTTAAGACGACCTTTATCCTAGTTTTCCATTCCGCTGCTGAAATATGACAGGACACTGAAATGGTGGCTGAAGCACCAGCTTTCATTTTACACCATGAATACCAGAGCCACATCCCGGGGACAGTGTAGCTGAGCATGTGAAGGAGGCTAGGTCGTGATGACAATGACTGTAAGACCTCCATATTGACTCTACTGTGCCTCACTCTGGACTTCCATCATAAGAGAGAAAAACACTTGTAAATTGTTTAAACCATTGTCATTTTGGGTTTTCTGTCACATGAAACAGTGACTCACACATGAATCATTTATAACGTACTATATTTTATTCAGTCATAAGTTCAATATTAATCTCTTACTGGATGTTGGGCTCTATTCTATTTGCTAGCAGTGCAGAGGTAAATAAGACATAGTATTTACCTTCAACAAGCTCAGAGACCAGCCGGGGAAACTGATACATCAAAAGACTATGAAACAGAGTTTCATTAGTGGAGGCATCTATAAGTGCTATGGTGGAATAAAAGAGGAAGTAAGTAATTCTATTTTTCTAGGTGAGAGGCAGGTTCACAAAAAAGGAAGTACTTGAACTGACTCTTGCAAGATTTGTAAGACTTTTCCAGATAAGAATGGGGAGGTCGTTGGGGAGGGATGCAAATTTTAGTCAGCGAAAACTTGTAAAAAGACCTGAAGGCATGTCACAGAATATACTTTAGGTGAACTCTAAGTACTTTGGAATAGATAGAAATTAGAGTTACTGAAAGTAATAGGGGAGCATGTTATAGAGAGACCAGATCGTTCTGTGTCTGGTGAACATATTTGTCATGTCTCGTTTTACTTCGCTTTACTTCGGTTGTCTGGGAGGAAAAAGGGTATCATCGTATCCTGAGCATTGTACACTTTCATAAAGATTTGCTTTTTGGAACACTTGTTACTCTTGATTAAAGCATTAACATTTACTCAGCACTTACTATATGCCAGAATTATGTAATACTTAATATGTGTAATCTCATTTAATGTAGCCTTTTTTGGAGATAAATACCATTATCACACCCACATTAAAGATGGAGATATTAAGGCCTGGAAATAAAAAGTAGCTTGTCCAACATAACATATTTTGCAAGTAATAACGTTGAGATTCAAGTTAAAGGCTCTCTGCCTCTGGAAGCAAAGCTCTTACCCACTAAGATTTAATCCATTTGTCTATTCACTTAGCATCTCTCTGTTAATCATAACTCAATTTCAATAAAAGATATCCTTTATTTGAATATCAGATGCCTTGAATATGGATGGTCCTTCTGACACATTGAAGTTATTACAAGGAATTAAAATATTTCAAAAGTGGATTTTATTATTTGTATGTTGACTATTGACATGGCAAGTTAAGAAATATTGTTAGACCAAACTTGGCCATTTAAAAAACACGTTTATGTTTATCTGTGTATCTGTATATCTATTGATCTATAACTATCTATCTGTCATCTGTCTGATCACAGAAATGTGGACTGGAAGGGACTTTGGAAATCAGTCTAGTCCTTTCTCAAAGCTTTAGGAAAGCAATTATGTGTTTCAAGACAAGCTCAGTTTCTGAATTCTTGGCTCCTTGGCAAATGGCTTACCATTAACAAACACCTGAGGAGGATTTCTGAGGTACAGACATAATTTATTGATTTATTGATGAAGGTAACTCAGAGCTATTTGGAATAGAAAGGAGCATTTATAACATCATAAATAATGCAGTCTCATGAAAATGCAAACTGAACGGTGATGATTATTCCAAGGAGTCAAGAGAGTTATTGCCCATAAAATGGTGTTTGGTTTCTTCAGGAGACTTGACTCCTAAACACAATTGGAAAATTGTAAGTAGACAGGCTGATTCCAAAAAATATTAGGATCATCTTGCAAAGGAGGTAGGTCTGTGATTAAAAAAAAAAAGATATTTGAAACTATAAATCTGTTATGAAATCCTAGATTTGACCCCTCTACACTTGAACTCACATTATGAGAAAATATTTAATGTTTTATTTCTCGTCTTTTCTGGTTATATTCTTGTGAACATTATAACTTCAAAAGGATTGTGACTTATTTGAAGGCATTGATTGCACCTTTGCTTTGTTCTGTTTGTCTTTTTTTCTCCCCATGGTTTCTAGAACCAAGCTAAATTTTAGTTAATTTGTTTGGTATAACTCCGGAACACATGAGACAGTCAAGTTTGTATACTTTACAGAAAAAATTACAGGAAGAGATTAGGAAAAATGATATTGTTTTGATTTAATATTATTAAATTTTTAATTTATTCATTCCACAATTACGTAAAGAATCTACTACATAAAAGGAAGTGTGCTAGGCCCTGAAGTAGATGCAGATAGCCTCCTTTAAGGAAGCATGAGTTGTATAGCAGAAATAAAGCATGTACATAAAGATCTCTAATATCAGATAAAGAGGAGAAAGTACCATGATGGCCGATATGTTTCATGTTTGTCCCATACAAATCTCATGTTGCAATGTGATTCCCAGTGTTGGAAGTGGGGCCTGGTGGAAGGTGATTGGGCCATGGAAGTGGATCCCTCATGAACAGCTTAGCACCATCCCTTGAAGATAAGTGAGTTCTTGCTCTGAGTTCATTTGAGATCTGATTGTTTAAAAGTGTGTGGCACCTCCCTTCTCTCTCTTTTGCTCCTGTGCTAGCTATGTGAGACATCTGGTCCTCCTTGCTGGCACCACACTCTTGTCTACAGAACTGTGAGCCTATTAAACTACTTTTCCCTGTAAATTACCCAGCCTCAGATATTTCTATATAGCAACGCCAAAACAGCCTAACAGAATAGCCTATTTAGGGTGCTCAGGTTGGGGTGTTTTAGTTTCAAAATAGTGGAATTGAAGTAGTTTCTGCCTCTGTCTTTTAAGATTAGTCCAAAGCAACCAGCAAAATAGAAAACAAGAAAAATACTCAATGAAAATGGGCTGATATATATAATCTTGTATTATTATATGTCATGACAGAGATGAGGAAAGTCAAATATAAATTCCTGTGGCTTGGTGTGATGGTTAATTCTGCATGTCAACTTGACTGTGGGTGTTAGGTGTTTTTGCATTGCTCTAAAGGAATATCTGAGACTGGGTAGTTTATATAAGGAAAAGAAGTTTAATTGGCTCATAGTTCTGCAAGCTTTACAGGAGGCATGGTGCTGGCATCTGCTTTGATAAGAATCAATCTCTGAGTTACAAACAATCCAACTACAGTTTTTAAGTTATTTTGAGGGGATGGATACCCCATTCTCCATGATGTGCTTATTTAATATTGCATGCCTGTATCAAGACATCTCATTTACCCCATAAATATATACACCTACTATATATGGACAAAAATTGGAAAA
>NW_016803367.1:1414459-1471661 GCF_001698545.2 Rhinopithecus bieti
AAAAAAATTGGAAAAAAAAAAAAAAAAAAAAAAAAACAGCAACCAAAGAACCAACCTCTGTTAACATCACACTTTTCTTCTGCAGCTTTATCACCTCTCTTAGTCTTCATAGAATTGAAGCGAGTTACGGCCTTGCTCTGGACTAGGCTTTGGCTTGATGAAATGTTGTGGCTGGTTTGATCTATCCAGGGCAGTAAAACTTTCTCCATATCAGCAGTGGGGCTGTTTCACTTTCTGATCATTTGTGTGTTCACTGGAATGGCACTTTTAATTTCCTTCAAGAACTTTTTGTTTGGGTTCAAAACTTGACTGGTGCAAGAGGTCCAGTTTTGGCCTGTCTCAGCTTTTAACATGCCTTCTTCAGTAAGCTCAATTGTTTTTAGCTTTTGATTCAAAGTGAGAGACACACCACTTTTCCCTTCACTTGAACACTTAGAGGTGTTTGTAGGGTTAGTAACTGGCCTAATTACAATATTGTTATATCTTGGGGAATAGGGAGGCTCAAGGAGAAAGAAAGAGATGAGGTATGGACAGTTGGTGGAACAGTTAGAATACATCACAGCATTTATTTATTGGGTAAGTTTGCTGTCTTATATAGGCAAGGTTCGTGGTGCCCCAAAATAATTACACTTTTGTATGTCCAAGATCACTGATCATCCTAACAGATATAATAAAAGTTTGAAATATTTCAAGAATTATTAAAATGTGACAGATGTAAGGTGAGCACCATGCTATCAGAAAAATGGTGCCAGTAGGCTTGTTTGACACAGGGTTGCCATGCCACAAATCTGCAATTTGTGGGGGAAAAAAAGCACCAAAAAATGCAAGTATCTGGGAAGCACAGTAAGGTAAAGTACAAGAAAATGATGTAATTTTTTGCATGTGTATTGAAACATCATGTTATACCTCATAAATATGTACAATTACTGTGGGGCAGTCACAAATTTAAACAAATACCAAAGTCAAATAATAGTATGAAATCATTGAAAGAACTTACACAATTTGATATAGTCTTGAATGCCTATGAACAAAATAATGCACTGAATATCTGTTCTATTTAATTTCCATTTTAATAACTAAGTCAAGTCATAAAAATAATTTTGCCTAAAAGAATTATTTGCTATGCTAATTAACACCTCAAATTATGATTAAACATTTACAAATTTACTGTCTCTCTGGGGAGCCTTACATCTGGGGTACATCTCTTCTGTATACATCTGTTGTTATCTAAACGTATTTCATTAATTAAATACAAGATTTAAAAAACCCATAATGCTATTAAAGTTAGAAATACAGCGTATGAAAATCTGTTGATTTTAAAATGTATTTTAAATTGCTAGGTTTAAATGTGTAACAACATAAATATTTGACTAATTTTGCTGCCATATATAGAAGTTTCAGTTTAATAGGGCTACGTAGATCTGAAAAACCAATTGCTCTAAAGTTAACAATGACAATGGGAAATTAATCAGAATAATTACCACCATGTTAACATCTGGGTTAAGTGAGTTAACAGGCACAAAATGTTTAGAATAGTACCAGGCACAAAGAAAGTGTTTAATTATTTTTACTTGTTACTGTTATTACATAAATTATCTTTAGTATCTTCCTTTTGTTTTTTTGAGGCAGAGTCTTGCTCTGTCACCCAGGCTGGAGTACAATGGGATGATCTCGGCTATCTACAATCTCCATCTCCCAGGTGCAAGTGATTCTCTTGCCTCAGCCTGCCGAGTAGCTGGGATTACAGGTGCCCACTACCACACCTGGCTAGTTTTTGTATTTTTAGTAGAGATGGGGTTTTACTATGTTGGCCAGGCTGATCTCAAACTCCTGACCTGAAGTGATCCGCCCTCCCAGGCCTCCCAAAGTGCTGGTAGTATAGGCATGAGCCACTCTGCCCCGCAATATCTTCCTTTTATAGATTTTTCCGTGAAACTGCAAACCTCGAAGGTTTTAGTTTTACAAGGAGAAGAACTGAGGAGATAATGTAGATAAATGCTATGCAAACTCTCAAATGGTATATATATATCAAATTTTTACTTTGGAGGCTAGACATTCTGTAGTGTAGTAGAGGGAAATTTTATCTCTGGGGTCAGGTCAGGACAAGGGTTGGGTTAAAATAAAAATCTTTGGGGAAAATAGACTTTCTCCTTACTTGGATGGTTGGCAGAATTCATTTCTTTGTGGCTGTAAGACTGAGACTGCATCTCCTTGCTGAGTTCCCAGCTGCTAGCAGCCACCTGCATTCTTTGGCTCATGGTCACCTTCCTCCATTTTCAAAGCTTGCATTGGCAGATTGAGTCCTTCTCACAATTTCAATCTCTCCTCTTTCTTCTACCGCATCTCTCTGATTTACTGTTTTGCTTTTAAGGACTCATGTGATTAGATTGGACCCATCTAATAATAACCCTAAGTAATTTCCACATCTGAGGGTCCATAACCTCAGTCACATCTGCAAAATTATTTCTGCCATAAGTAACATATTCACAAGTTTCTACAATTAGGAACTATTATTCTGTTAATCACAGCTAGGTATTGTGCTAACTGCTGTGCAAAATAATAGTAGTAGTAATAATAATAATAGTAACAGTGGTAGCAAGCCCTGTGCTAAGTTTTCTACGTGTAAATTTAATCATTAAACCAACATAATGAGCTACGTAATAGTATGGGTCTTATTTTACAGATGAGAAAACCGAGGCACAAATGAACAAATAACTTGCCCAAAGTCACTACGTCAATAAGCTAGGGTTTGAACCTAGGCAATCTGATCTTGGAAAGCAAAAATGTCCTTCCCCAGTGAGTTTATAGTCAAATAGGTGTTGGGGAAAGGAGAAGTCATACAGATAAATGCATATTTTAATTCTGGTAAATTTTAGGAAGGAGTGGCGTATGCTACTTAAAAAGCCTGAAGTTGCAAGATTTGACTTGTCTACAGGAAGGTTGGCTGTTGCCTGACTTATGAAGAATGCACAGACATTAACTAGATAAAGTCGTGGGGTGGGGTGTGTGCTTTCCAAGCAGAAGACTGAGCATCTACAAATGGCCTGTGGCAGTCCGGTGCTTAGCCAGAATGAACAGTCTGAAGGCTATCGTGGCCAGAAGACAGGAAGTAAAGGGGAGTTGAGTCCTAAATGAGGCTGGTAAAGGTGGGAGCCAGACCAGACTGTGAAAGTTTTGTACTGTGTTTACCTAAGAGTTGTGGGCAATATGTTAAGCCCTGCGTGACATGGTAAGATTGATGTTCCAAATGATAAGTCTGGCTCGAATGGAGAAAACAGATTGGAGTAAGGCAAGAGTGGAAGCCAGAGACCTGGTGGGAGAATGAGACATTGCAGTAGACTGAGGTTTGTTTATAGGGGCTTAGACTACAGGGGTGATGAGGGGTAATGGAGGTAAACAGAAATATTTCACATGTATTTAGGAGGTAAAAGTTTTAAAAACGATGCTGCATTAGATGTTGGTATGAGAAGGTACTGTATGTCCTTTTTCTTCTCCAGCCTCTGGGATTAATTATAATGTCTTTGGAGTCTTGTGAAACAATGCTTCTTAATCTGGGGTTCTTGATCCTACTTATTTCTGTGGAGCTCCTGATTCCCGAGGTTTTGCTTGAGGCTCTGGAATTTGGGAATTCAGAGCCATTTGTTTCATTTCGGTGTTTTGAGGTACCTTGTTTGAACATTCTTATGTTCAAGCACATTTGGGAAACGCTGATATAGAGAGTGTGTAAGATAGTGACTCTCAATATTGGTTGCGCATTAGGGATGCTTTTAAAAAATATGTATGCCAGGGCCCTAGCTGAAACAATTAAGCCAGAATCTGTGTGAGTTGGGCTTGGGCATTGGTGTTTTAACAGGTGATGATATGCAGCCAGTATGAACCTCTGAGTTAAATTATAATTTCAGAGAGCCTGTGGAAAAAGAAACCTGGGGTAATATAAAGATAGAAGCATGCCAGGCATATGGTAAAAATGATTTATAAAGCACAACATGGACAAATTATTCAAATTGAAATCAATAAAGTAGTAAAGGTACTGAATTAAGCTGTATCCACTGGGATATTTTCAACCTTTTCCAAACAACGGCAGAAAATTATTCTTGCATCTTCCAGCAGGTAAGATTAAATAGTAGATATAGTGCTTGATATACTTCTCTAAATCAGACATAAAGCAGATATATTAAATTGAGAGAACCTCTTCATAAAAGAAAACAAAGTTTTCAAATGAAGGTAAAATAACTTTGGACACTTAGCACGATCTGAGGTTATTTATAAAATAAACTAAGGCAAAACCATCAGGTCTGTACTTGTAAATTTTGTGTTTTGACTTCTCAATAAATTTTATATTAAAAGGTATTAACACTCGCTGTTTGTTATTGGATACTGATGTCCATTGTTGAGGAAACTTTGCATTTAAAGCAAAGCATAAATAAGAATATAGCTACAAAATGACTTCTGTAATAATTAAGTTAAAAAATAGCAATGCCGGAGACCTAAATGTTATTCTCATTCACTGGTGATGTAAAGAGAACGACCTAGTTAGGTGACGATTTAAAATACCGACCCAAACTTCAGAAATGCAAAGGTCTCCAGGGGGATTCCTGGCTTTATGTTTCTATCAGTCAATCAATTAATCTATCACCCATCTATCAAATAATCAAGTTATACTCAATATACAAAAACTGTATATTTAAAATTTATGATAAATGTATATATTTGAATCATAAAATGTAGTGTCTTGACATATTTATAAACTTGTGAACCCTTTGTAACGAAGATAATGAACATATCCTTCACCTCCAGAGTTTACTCATGCCTCTCTGTCATCCTTTGCTCCCGCATTTCCTCGTTCCCCACTTCTCATACATAGAGTGTTCTCCTTTTTGTCTTGTTTTTTTGTTTCATCCAGAAAATTATTTTGAGATTTATTTTTGAGATCCATATTGTTGCTTATACCAATAGTTCATTTCTTGTCATTGCTGAATAGTAGTTCACTATATATAATCACCTCAGTTTTTCTATACTTCTTGATGGATATTCAGGGCATTCCTAGTTTTTGGCTATTACAAATAAAACTGCTATAAACATCCATATACAAGTATTTGCATGGACACGTGTTTCTTTTCTTTTAGAACTTTGGAGTAGAATGGCTAGATGAAATGGTAAGTGTATGTTTGACTTCTTAAGAAACTGCCAAAATACTTCATGAAGTAGCTGTATCATTTTACATTTTCACCAGTGTTTTCTCCAGAGACTAACCCTCCAAAGGTCTGCCTGGATGGATAAATCTGTCTGTAAATATTTCAGAGTTCGGGCGAGGGAAGGGGACTGGATCTAGTATTCTCAGTAAATCCTGTTTCTGGCATGGCACCTCACCTCAACTTTTATTGTGCCTCTATGACTGGATTCTGACACACTTGGACTCAATTTCTACAGAGAATAAATTGATTATCTCTTGAAACGTAGAAGAAAGAGGAAATTACTTGGTTGCATGGAGTCGGGAAAAGACAGAGTCCAGTTGTTCTTTTACAGACTTTTAGGCAATGCCGCATTTTCAGTGTCGTGATCCCTAACCCCCTTTAACTTCAGAAATACCCGGCATCTCCAATGTCTGAAATTTTCTAGGATTCTAAAAGATGAGTTAGCTTGTTTCTCACTGCAATCTTGCTTAGCATCTTCTTTCTCCTTTCTGTAAAGTCAGCTATCACCTAGCAATTTTCCATCTTCCAAAAATTGGTTAACATTTCTTGCTCTATCACTTAATATAGTACTATATTTCTTTTATTGCTTACCCGACACTTTAGCAATGGTTAGAGAGGGAGGAGAGATAAATTTTTGCATTATAACTCTATTGTTACAGCACTTGAAAAGGAATCTAGAGACCCTAGAAGATATTGGAAAGAAAATGAAGGCAGGGCTGATAGTCAACGTGTATTGTTACAGCTATGCAAGGTAAAACAGCAAAACATTTTCATGCATATTGGTTATTAGTGGCTACTCCAAGACTCCTGCCCCTTCTGAGACCTCTGAATGTCTCCCTTGATTTAGCAACTAAAGTGGTAATGTCTGATACGATAGGAGGGCTTCTAGGACCCTGCTCTGGCACTCACCTCTGTTCATTTTGATTGGGTGGCATGCGTTCTGAATGATCTGCAAGTGTTTTGATTAGTTGGCGGCTGGTTTTGATTGATCATATCCATAATATATGCTGTTAAATAATTTTGATATCACTCTTGAATAAAAGAACTCTAACCCATATCATCTGAGGAGGAATTGAACGAAATGAAGTATGAGGTTAAAGGAGAGCAGATTCAGGAAGGATATTTTAATTATTTTCAAATACAGTAGGACTTACTGACATGTTTGAGATCAACTACAGATTTAGATCTAGGGCAGATTTAATCTCAATAAAACATGAACCTTCTAAAGGTTCAACCTTTTCAAAATTCAAATGAGCAGTTGTATTTATTCCCTAACCTTGGGAAGAATAATATATTTACAATTATGTCTATCTACAATATGTTATATACAACATAAATACATGATTTTAAAATACAACATATTCTTTGTTTAGACTATAAAAGCAATGCAGGCTTTTTTAGCAGTGCATGCTGGAAAACTTAGCATAGGAGAGTATGAATAAGAGGCCGGGCATGGTGGTTCATGCCTGTAATCCCAGCACTTTGGGAGGCTGGGGTGGGTGGATCACTTGAGCCCATGAGTTCAAGATCAGCCTGGACAACATGGTGAAACCCGGTGTCTACTAAGATACAAAAAAAAAAAAAAAAAAAAAAATTAGCCGGGCATGGCAGCATGTGCTTGTAGTCCTGGCTGCTCAGGGGGCTGAGGCACAAGAATGGCTTGAACCTGGGAGGTGGAGGTTGCAGTGAGCCAAGATCATGCCACTGCACTCCACCCTGGGTGGCAGAGTGAGACAGTCTCTCAAACAACAACAGCAACAAAAAATAAAAACCAAGAAAAGTATGAATAAGAAAACAGAAAACTCTGTCATGTTACAACCCAGAGGTGATGATAATGTATTATTTCCATGTAATTGTCCTTCTAAGTAAAAGAAATAAATTTGTCCTTTGAGGTTTTCCTATCTTATGTATGACATTTGAGCCCTTATTTTAAAAAATTTTGATGCATAAAATTTTATTTGCTCTATAAACATCACAATAATATTTTATGTCTTCTGTTTTGTACATAATCAACAGCAAATGGAAGAGTGTATTTACAGTATACAGATCACAAATATGATAGCCAGGAGCACTTTTTTGTTTTATTTTGGACTAATAGAAACACGGAAATAAAATATTTCAAATCAGAATTGATAGGACCTAGTAAGTAAAAATGTTAAATTTCCTATCAATGTTGAGAAACATGAGGTACTCATAGATGATGTTTAACTCTCTCTAACGTGGGAGTGTTAGAAAACTAATAATTATATACATCTTTATTTTATTTTTTCTTTTTTTAAATTATACTTTAAGTTCTGGGATACATGTGCAGGTCATTATAATGCAACCCTTATTTTAAATATCTACATCATAATGATTTCAGATCCCATCCTTTAGATCACAGGAAGAAGTCCATTTCTTATCCAAGAAAATTCTGGAAGTCCCTAAAAAAGTATGTACACAATACGCATAACATGTACTGAAAATCGACCCATTGGCTGTATTTGGGAATTGTTTTATTGGATTGTATTCTGCTTTTGTTCTAAATCTCAGGAATTCTTCGATCACTTCACTAAATCCAGTGGCTTCTCTGGGTCATACTATTCTTCTATCAGCTTACTTACTGGATGAATATAACCCCCTCATTTAATTTCCCCAAATTATATTTCAGGTGAAGCCATGATGTATTGAAGAAATTGAGTAAATACAGGTACATAGAGCACAATAGAGGAAGCATATTACACTGCTGTAAGAAATAGTTTCTCTTAGTGTGTAGATACTAAGCAAACCAGAGAGTTCATGCCTAGCTCCTGGCAAGCTGCTGCTTAGTCAGGGACATCTCAGCTCCATCAGCAAGTAACCTCTGCCATCTAGTACCACATATACTAGGAGACACCCTTCCTGGGTGCCAGAAAGGAAAGCAGGTCTCCTCCCCTGTTGTCCAAGGATATCTTGCTTATTTAATAATCTTGTATATTTGACAGTGGTAGTAGTCATTCCTTCATAAAAACCCACACCCCGCCTACAATGATGTGGTTAGGCTTTCCTGACCCAGGAAACACATTCATGATAGTTGCCGTACGTTTCTAAAAGATTAAACTATCTAGTCTTAACTTCATATGTAATACCAACAGTTCAGACTAAATATGTTTGTGTGGAAGAGGATCTAACTTTTAAAACGCAAGTGATCCTAAAAATAAGAATACTCAATTTACATTCATATACGGAATATATAATATTTAGGCCTGCAGCTTCTGCATTGGAAATGGTTGGGATTCCATAGTTTTCCAAACTCAAGAGGTGTATACTTGCTTTATATTTGTGTAACTAAAGAATCTAGTCCTGTGATTTTTTTTTTCTAAAAAAGTCTGTTACAAATGTAAATTAAAGTTGTTTCCAAAGGAAAGAAAACTGCTAGTAATGTTATTTTTTCCTTTTTTTAAAAAAAAGCTTTATTAAGTTATAATTCATATATCATGCAATCAATTCATTTAAAGTATACAGTAATAGCTTCTAGTGTATTAAAAGATGTATACAACCATCACTACAGTCAATTTTAGTTTTCACAACCTCAAAAAGAATTTCCATGACCTTTATTTGTACACTCCCATTGCCCCATCCTCTCATCCCCCCATCCCTAAGCAATCCCTGATATACTCTCTGTCTCTGTAGATTTTCTTATTCTGAACCTTTCAATAAAAATACTGTGTGACAATGCATATTAGTTCATTCTCACACTACTATAAAGAACTGCCCCAAACTGGATAATTTGTAAAGGAATGAAGTCTAATTGTCCCACAGTTTCACATGGCTGGGGAGGCCTCAGGAAACTTAGAATCATGGTGGAAGGGGAAACAAACATGTGCTTCTTCGCATGACGGCAGGAAGGAGAAGTGCTAAGCAAAAGGGGGAAAAACCCCTTACAAAACCATCAGATCGCATGAGAACTCACTATCACTAGAACAGCATGAGGGTAACCACCCCCATGATTAAATTATCTCCCACCAGATCCCTCCCACCACACGTAGGGATTATGAGAACTACAATTTAAGATGAGATTTGGGTGGGGATACAGCCAAACCATATCACAACGTATGGTTTATTTGACTGGCTTCTTTCATTTGGCATTGTGTTTTCAAGGTTAAATAATTTTGTCGTGTGTATCAGTACTTTTTTATGGCTGAATAATCATTGTGTGGCTACCACATTTTAAAATTCATAAGGTGGACTTGTGGATTGTTTCCACCTTTTGGCTATTATTAGTAATGTTGCTATAGAAATTCATGTACAAGTGTTCGTGTGGTCATATGTTTTTATTTCTTTTGGGTACATACCTAGGAGTGGAATTTCTGGGTCGTATGTAAGTGTAACATAAGTCTTACTTTTCTTAAAATTATAGTAAGCACTTTGGTACAAATTTTGTACATATGGGTAGATACACACATGTGTACTCACATGAGATATCTACTATTTATAGTTAAAAAGAAAAGAGAGGAAAGGATAGAGATAAAAAGCACTGATAAGCCTACCATTCTGTGAAATACACTTTTGGCTCTTTGGTGTACATGTCAATAAATACATACAAGTTTGTCATAATATTGATAGTTTTAGATGCTTCCTTTGATCCTTAACATGATGATGGACATTGTATGCATTATTGCCTCATACAAATGTGTCATAACTTATTTAACCAATTTCCTATACTGGGTATTATGGTCATTTTAAAACCTGGTATTATTAATACTTATTTTAATATATAAAGTTGGTACATGCATTTTGGTCCTTGGAATAAATTCCCAAGAGTGGGATTGATGGATCAAAGATTAACATACTGCTACATATTGCCAATTTGAATCTCATAACTTTAAGGTCTTGTAAAACTAGTTTTTATAAGACTTGAATGAGAAAACATGAAAGGGTGCTATCTAAAGCAAGGTAGTCTTCATTTAATTATTTGAGCATTTATACTTGTGTGGAGAGGGTGGTGCTATGATAGATATCTGAAGAAAAGAAAACTATGTGAAGCACCAAAGAGATATGCCAAATAATGGGAGGCAAACAGATGTTCAACGCTGATAGTTTGACTCAAAGAATGGCAGAAACTAAATGGCAAGAGAGATGAGTGTGCAGTTGGCTGTAGTAACCCTTTTCTAATCTTGGTTTTGTAATCAAACATCTGTGCTGTTTTTAATATAAGCCACATTTAATTGAGTACATGTGAACACAAAAGCAGATAGCAACTGTTCTTTAGCAAATGATGGTGGCTCTGTGGGGTTGTCCACAGAGAAAATATGTCTATCCTTTCAGTTTATGGAGAAAATACAGTGAAAACTTACCCTTAGGCACCAAGCTAACTGCAAAGGAAGTCAAACAAAAGTGACAAAACTTTTTTTTCTCTTTTTTTTTGGCAAAGATGTGTGAAACAAGAGAAAATACTCATACAAAAGACAATAACTTAACCAGTAAGCATTGCTCCAAGTCCTTTCAAAGAAGCAAAACCTAAAATTTGAAGGAGAACATATGTTAAATCTCAATAATATTGCAATATTTCTTAAAGATCTGAAGAAGCTGATTCAGAAGAAGGGATATAGCGAAAACATTAAACTCTGTCAATATTTTGTTTTGAAAGTGGGTTGCCTTCACAAGTTTTATTTGCATATCTGTTTGTCTCACATATCTGAATGCATATATTCAATGCCACTTTTACTGCTCACTTTTTCTTAACCACTATGCTATGAGAACTTAAATTTATCAGACATGGCTTTCCTACCTTTGTATGTTTTTAGAAATATAATTTCCTTGTTTGAAGGAGTCTGCAGTTGGAGAAGCCTTCCCAGAGGCGGGAAGGACATAAGTTGATTTTGAGGATGCATTTGCTTCCCTAGCCTGAAAATCAGCACATGAAGCAAACCAAAGTTCTTTTCTCAGGTTTGGAACACAGCACTTCTGGGACTTTCCTTAGCAGCCTCTATAAATACATACAAGTTCACATTGCGGTGTCACGTAGCAGGAAATTCTAGAAGTCAGTGGTCAGAAATAAGAGGAAGAGTCAGATGCAGTGGCATGAGCCTATAGTCCTAGCTACTCAGGAGGCTTGAGGTGGGAGAATGGCTTTAGCCCTGGACGTCTGAGACAAGCCTGAGAATTTGAGGCAATCCTGGACAATACAGTGATGACACCCATCTCTTAAAAAATAATAAATGAATAGAAACAAAAAGTGGAAAAGTGATCTGATGTAGCTGATTACTGAGAAAGTGCAGAATGCAAAGAGCCTCAAAGAGGAGATACTTGACTGTAGGCAAGTGACTCAAGGCATTTTCTGATGTCTTCTCTGTGTTCCTTGGCCAGCAAGCTCTATGGCATTCACCTGAAAGCCACCATGTCATTGAGCAGTTATGGGTGAAGGGCATTCTGGGGGTCTTGGGGAACATGGCTATAATGGGACATATGACCTTCCCCCAATTCTTGTCAATTACTTCTCCTAAACCCATACTTTGTAGCTGGTACCACTTATATTGCTTCTTTACTAAGTGTCTACGTTAATAAAGTTCCTGTCATAAAGGTAGGAATCTATTTTCTTTAGAAGATTACAGATTCTCAAGGAACAAAACAATGTAACTGTGATTAAAAGGTTATTATTCAAACTGGTTATTTCTTTTCTCAACTAAATGTAATGTTCACTTATCTTGATTTTTAAATTAGTAGTAGTGAAGAATAGGGATCCCTAACTCAGGTCTCAGTGTCTAGTCCCTAAATTGAAGGTATTTAAACAGATTGTCAATAAAATTAATTTTAACTGTAAATTCTGATGAGCTTGTTTGTTTTCTTTGCTTAAAACAAGCACAGGATTCTTCTAGTCTTGGACTCTGATTAAAAATGTGCAATGGCTTCCAATTGTCATGGGTTTTAGATTAGCATTTAAATATATTGGACTGATTTGCCCCCGGTCTACTCTGCTAGCTTGCTTCCTCACATTCCTCACTACAAATCCTCCACTGACTTGGTCAGTCTCCTAATTATACCACAAACATAACTCGTCTTCTCTTCCCATCCTGCGTGCTCTCTCCTCCTTTCAGTAACACTCATTTTCTTATCCAAATACTACACAGTATTTTTATTCTAGGTACATATTCATCTCTTCTTTGCTCTTTGGGAAGACTGGGACTTTGGAGTGAGAGGAATCTTCGATCTTTAGCAGCTTAGTCACTTTGGACCAGTAACTTACAACTTCTGTAGGCTTTAATGTCTTCATTTGAAAAAAAGGGATTCATAAAAGTACCTGGATCATAAAGGTTTTGTGAGATTACCTGGAAAGCACTTAACCTGTTGTTGGTACATAGTAGACATTCAGTAGATGATGATGTTGAGAAAGATGATGAATATCAGCTTATATAATTGCATATTTGGTCTTTGTCAGGATAGTCCTGCCTTATGTTTTAATTCATATCACTGTGAAAGATCTTCTTGAGTTAAATTTTTCTTCCTATACAGCAGTGTATGATGTTTTCTTTCTATTTCTAAAAGTCCCCTTCTACTTGTGTGAGGAAAAGAAGCTAATCTCTGTGAGAAAGAAAAGTCTCCTAGTGTTTGAGAGAAAGCAGCCAATTTCAGAACCACAGCTTCTCTGGCTGTCGGCCTTAGCCGTGCTTTATTTCTCAGAGTTTTTAGTCCATTCCACTTTCTCTTCACTCCTCCCTGGCTCACAGTAGTAAACTGAAGCATACTTTATTGAAGAAAGAATAAATAATTATATCATGCTTCTTAGCTGTAAGCACATGAGTTTTGATGCCTTTCAGGAGGAATACATTAGATGGGCACCTGGTTGGCAATCATCCTACTCTGCCTCATTGGATGACATTTAAATAATCACTCAAATCTGCAGTAACTAGAGAAGAGTATTTCAAATGAATTATTGAGTATTTGCTTCATATTATAGTTTAATGATTAGGCATACAGATAAATAAGGGAACATTTTCATGACATCCGTACTATTGAATGCAATGAACATGTAGAATGCATCTTGATTTCTAAAAATTCCTACAGTTACTGGTGAACAAAAACAATACATCTGAATGGGGAAAATTTCAATTCTTTTCCAGGTTCACCTTGTCTTGCGGCTTTAGAGATGCCTAGGACACTGAAATAATTGATGATTCATAGGCAAATTCTTATTTGACTTGGTAATTATGTCCACACAAGTTATTTATAGGGTTTTAAAAATATTAACCTGTACTACTAGAGTATTTTCCCTGAAGATCTCTCAGTAGAATGGGGCAGACATATTTATTTTTATTTTTTTGTTTATGTAGGTTCTATTAATACTCACCATATTAACAATTAACATTGAGAAATGTTAAAAAATATGTGTACAATGATCCTAATATGTTACATGTTAACAATTTTGTGAAAATAATTTTATTTTCAATAATGAAAATTTTTTATTGTGTAAATTTAAGGTATGCAACATGTTTTCGTGTATTTCTGCATGGTGAAGTACTTACAACAGTCAAATTAATAACATATTATCTTCCATAGTTACCTTTCCTTTGTGCATGTACGTGTGTGTGTGGGGGGGTAAGAGTATCTAAAATTTATTTTTTTAACAGATGTCCAGTATATAAAATGTAATATCATTAATTATAGTGCTCATGCTGTATGCTATTTCTCTACATGTATTCATCCTGTGTAAATAAAAAATTTGTAACCTTTGGTCTACATCTCCCATTTCCCCTGTGCCTTTCCCAACTACCATTCTACTCTGTCACTTTGTGTTTATTATTTTTTTTTAAGATTTCACATCTAAGCGAGATCCTATAGTATAGTATTTGTCTTTCTATATCTGGCTCATTTCAGTGAACATAGTATTGCCTAGGTTCACCCATGTTGCTGAAAATGGCAGGATCTTATTTTTTAAGGCCAAATATTATTCTGTTGTGTATGTATAGCATGACTTCCTTATCCATTCCTCAATCAGTGGACACTTAGGTTGTTGCCCTATCTTGGCTATTGTGAATAAGCTACAGTAAGCATGGGCACGCAGGTATCTTTATGAGGTGGTGATTTCATTACCTTTGGGTATATATGCAGAAGAGGGATTACTAGATCATATGGTAGTTCTACATTGAATTTCTTTTAGGAAGCTCTGTGAAGTTTTCCAGGGGCTGCACAAATCTGCATTCCTACCAACAGTCTACCAACGTTTCCTTTTCTCTACACCCTCACCACCACTTATCGCTTGTCTTTTTTATAATGAGCATCCCAACAGATATTAGGTGATAAATCATTGTGGTTTTGATTTGCATTTCCCTGATGACTAGTGATGTTGAGCACCTTTTCATATACTTGTTGGGCATTTGTATATCTTCTCTAGAAATAAGTCTATTCAGGTCCTTTACCTATTTTTTAATCAGGTTATTCTTTTGTTTTGCTATCAAGTTGTTCCATATTTTAGGTATTAACCTCTTGAGAGAGACTATGATTGGTAAATATATTCTCCCAGTATTTAAGTTGTCTCTTCAGCCTCTTTACCATTCTTTCAACAATGTTTTTACCATGAAAGAAGGTTCAACTTTGTTAAATACCTTTTCTGCATCTGTTGAGCAGCTGGTTTTTGTCATTAATTCGTGGTTTATCACATTAATTGATATGCCTATTTTAAACCAACACTGCATACCAGGGATAAATCCAACTTGTTCATTATAATCTTTTTTGATGTGTTCTTGAGTTCATTTTGCTGGTGTTCTCTTGATGATTTTTGCATCTATGTTCATCTGAGATACTGGCCTGTAGTTTTCTTATTGTGTCTGGCTTTGACATAAGAATGATGCTGGCCTCAAACATGGGTTTGAAAGTATTCCTTCTAGTTCTAAACTTTAGAAGAGTGTTAGAAGAATTTGAGATACGTTCCATCAATATCTAGTTGATTGCATGTTTTATTTTATTTTATTTTATTTTTTTTTCTTCTCAGTAAGTTTGTAAACTGAGACATGATATTTTATTCTGTTTTCCCATAACATATTGCATATTTTCTTAAATATAGGTGCTTAATAAATATTTATTTCAGTGGTTCTCAAATTATGCTCATATGAAAGAGTTCAGTAGGTTGGACTAAGATGATCAACTAAATTGAATGATGATGTATTTCTTTCTTTTTTTTTTTTTTTTATTGTACTTTAAGTTCTAGGGTACTCAAGCCTGTAATCCCAGCACTTTGGGAGGCCGAGACGGGCGGATCACGAGGTCAGGAGATCAAGATTGCATGTTTTTAACATGAAGGGACGTTAAATTTTATCAAAGGTCTTTTCTATGTCTATTGATATAATCATGTGGTTTTGTCTTTGGTGTTCTGTTCTATGGTGATGGATTACATTTTTGATTTGCCATATGTTGAACCGCTTGCATCCCGGGATGAAGGTGGCTTGTTGTTGGATAGCTTTTTGATGTGCTATGGGATTTGGTTTGCCAGTTTTTATTGAGGATTTTCACACTGGAATGTTATCAGGGATAGTTTGCCTGAAGTTTTCTTTTCTTTTTTTTTTTTTTTTTTTGTTTGAGACAGAGTCTCGCTCTGTCACCCAGGCTGGAGTGCAGTTGACCGGATCATCGGCTCACTTGCAGCTTCGCCTTCCCAGGTTTACGCCTTTCCTGCCTCAGCCCTCCCCAGTAGCTGGGACTACAGGCGCCCGCCCCGATGCCCGGCTAGTTTTTTGTATTTTTTTAGTAGAGACGGGGTTTCACCATGTTAGCCAGGATGGTCTCGATCTCCTGACCTCGTGATCCGCCCGTCTCGGCCTCCCAAAGTGCTGGGATTACAGGCTTGAGCCACCGCGCCCGGCCCAGATTTCTTTTTTTGTTATGTCTCTGCCAGGTTTTGGTATCAGGATGATGCTGCCCTCACAGAATGAGTTAGGGAGCAGTCCCACCTTTTCAGTTGTTTGGAATAGTTTCAGGTTTGTACCTCTTTGTACTTCTGGTAGAATTGGGCTGTGAATCCTTCTGGTCCTGGGCTTTTTTTGGTTGGTAGGCTATTAGTTATTGTCTCCACTTCAGAAGTTGTTATTGGTCTATTCAGGGATTTGACTTCTTCTTGATTTAGTCTTGGGAGGGTGAATGTGTCCCGGAATGTATCCATTCCTTCTAGATTTTCTAGTTTATTTGCATAAAGGTGATATAGTATTCTCTTAGTTTGTATTTCTGTGGGGTCAGTGGTGACATCTCCTTTATCATTTTTTATTGTGTCTATTTTATTCTTCTCTCTTTACTTCCTTATTAGTCTGGCTAGGGTCTATCTATGTAGTTAATTTTTTTTTTTTCCAAAAAAGCAGCTCCTGGAATCACTGATTTTTTTAAGGGTTTTTTATGTCTCTATCTCCTTCAGTTCTTTTCTGATCTTAGTTATTTCTTGTCTCCTAGCTTTTGGATTAGCTTGCTCTTGCCTCTCTACCTCTTTTCATTGTGATGTTAGGGTGTCAATTTGAGATCTTCCTAACTTTCTGATATGAGCATTTCGTGCTATAAATTTCTGTCTTAACACTGCTTTAGCTGTGTCCCAGAGATTCTGGTATGTTGTCTCTTTGTTCTCATTGGTTTCAAAGAACTTACTTATTTTTGCCTTAATTTCATCAGTTACCCAGGAGTCATTCAGAAACAGATTGTTCAATTTCCATGAAATTGTGTGGTTTTGAGTGAGTTTCTAATTTGATGGCACTGTGGTTTGAGAGACTGTTATGATTTCAGTTCTTTTGCATTAGCTGAGGAGTGTTTTATTTCCAATTATGTGGTCGATTTTAGAATGAGTGTCATGTGGCACTGAGAAGAATGTATATTCTGTTGATTTGGGGTGGAGAGTTCCGTAGATGTCTACTAGGTCCATTTGATCCAGAGCTGAGTTCAGTCCTGAATATCTTTGTTAACTTTCTGTCTCATTGATCTAATCCTGACAGTGGGGTGTTAAAGTCTCCCACTATTATTTTGTGGGAGTCTAAGTCTCTTTGTAGGTCTGTAAGAACTTGTTTTATGACTCTGGGTGCTCCTGTTTTGGGTACATATATATTCAGAATACTTAGCTCTTTTGTTGAATTGTTTCCTTTATCGGTATGTAATACCCTTCTTTGTCTTTTTTGGTCTGTGTTCATTTAAACTCTGTTTTGTTGGAGACTAGGATTGCAACCCCTGCTTTTTTTTGCTTTCTATTTGCTTGGTAAATTGTCCTCCATCCCTTTTTTTTGAGCCTATGTGTGTCTTTGCATGGAATATACCTCAAAATAATAAGAGCTATTTATGACAAACCCACAGCCAACATCATATTGAATGGGCAAAAGCTGGAAGCATTACCTTTGAAAACTGGTACAAGACAAGGATGCCCTCTCTCACCACTCCTGTTCAACATAGTATTGGAAGTTCTGGCCAGGGCAATCAGGCAAGAGAAAAAAATAAAGGGTATTCAAATAGGAAGAGGGGAAGTCAAGTTGTCTCTGTTTGCAGATGACATGATTTTATATTTAGAAAACCCCATCATCTCATCCCAAAAACTTCTTGATCTGATAAAGAACTTCAGCAAAGTCTCAGGATACTAAATCAATGAGCAAAAATCACAAGCATTCCTTTATACCAACAGTAGGCAAGCAGAGAGCCAAGTCATGAATGAACGCCCATTCGCAATTACTACAAAGAGAATGCCTATGAATATGGCTTACTAGGGATGTGAAGGTCCTCTTCAAGGAGAACTACAAACTGCTGCCCAAGGAAGTAAGAGAGGACACAAACAAATGGAAAAACATTCCATCCTCATGGATAGAAAGAAACAATATCATGAAAATGGTCATACTGCCTAAAGTAATTTATAGATTCAATGCTATTCCCATCAAACTACAGTTGACATTCTTCACAGAATTAGAAAAAACTATTTAAAATTTTATACGGAATCAAAGAAGACCCTGTAAAGCCAAGACAATCCTAAGTACAAAGAACAAAGCTGGAGGCATTATGCTACCTGACTTCAAACTGTACTACAAGGCTACAGTAACCAAAACAGCATGATACTAGTACCAAAATAGATATATAGACTACTGGAGCAGAACAGAGGCCTCAGAAATACCACCACACATCTACAACCATCTGATCTTCGACAAACCTGACAAAAACAAACAATGGGGAAAGGATCTCCTAATCAGTAAATGGTTGCTACTTCAACTTTGTTTGTTAGTGGTTTGTTGAAACTTTCTATTTCTACTTGATTCAATCCCACTGGGTTGTGCGTTGCCAGGAATTTATGAATTTTCTCTAGGTTATCTCATTTTTTGGCAAAGGATCCCTTATGATCCTTTTCATTTCTGAGGCATCTGTTGTAATGTCTCCTCTTTAATTTGTAATTTCAGTTGTTTGAATCTTTGCCTTAGTTGGTCTAGCTAAGGGTTTTCATTTTACTTATTTTGCAAAACTCACCTCTTTGTTTTATTGGTATTTTATTTTATTTTTTATATTTTATTTTATTGATATTTTCCTACAGTTTCTCTATTCTCATTTGATTTGTGACTTAACGTATGATCTATCCTGGAGAATGTTTCACGTGGGCTTGAGAATATGTATCCTGTGAATGTTCTACATATATCTCTTAGCTCCATTTAATTGAAAGTATAGGTGAAAAAAAAAAGAAAATATAGGTGAAGTCCAATGTTTCCTTATTAAGTTTTTCCTGGATCATCTTTCTATTGCTGAAACTGTAATATTGAAATCTCCTACAATTATTGTATTGCTGTCTATCTCTCTCTTCAGATCTGTTAATATTGCTTTATTCATTTAGGTGCTCTGATATCAGGTGCATATGTATTTATAATTTTTTTTTTTTTTTTTTTTTTTTTGAGATGGAGTCTCGCTCTGTCGCCCAGGCTGGAGTGCAGTGGCCGGATCTCGGCTCACTGAAAGCTCTGCCTCCCGGGTTCACGCCATTCTCCCGCCTCAGCCTCCCGAGTAGCTGGGACTACAGGCGCCTGCCACCTCGCCCGGCTAGTTTTTTGTATTTTTTGATAGAGACGGGGTATAATTCTTTATCCTTTTAATGAAGTGACTTCTTTATCACATAATATTTTATTTTCTTTTTTACAGTTTTGAATGTAAAGGCTATTTTACCTGATAAGTATAGCTGCTCCCGCTCTATTTTGGTTTCCATTTGCATGGGATATCTATTTCTATCATTTCATTTTCAGTCTACGTGTTTCCTTACAAGTGAAATGAGTCTCTTGTAGGCAGCATGTAGTTGGGTCCTGTTTCAAATTCATTTAGCTGCTCTGTATACTCTATTAATTTTTGGCCATGTACATTTAAAGTGGGTAGGTAAATATTTACTATAGATATTTTATTTATTGTTTTCTGGATATTTTGTAGATTCTTTATTCCTTCCTTTCTTTCTTGCCGTCTTTCTTTGTGATTATATAATTTTCTGTAGTAGAATTTTTTGATTATTTTCTTTTTCTCTTGTGTATCTACTATAGGATTTTGCCCTTGGGTTACCATGAGGCTTATGTGAAACATCTTGTACCCAACTTAACTTGACTCACAAGAAGAGGTGGGGATTTCTGAATGAAGCTTACAACTGGACCTTTAGGTGTTCATGTTTTAGGAATCTTCAAAATTAACCTCATCTCTAGAGCTCTTAGCGCCACTGTAATGAGCTGAAGGGATTCATTTCCTGCCAAAGGTAGCTAAATCATCTCTCTTACAGAAACCAACAGTGACTCAGACATTCAATCATTTCTCTATTCATTCATTTACAAAACATGCATTAAACAACTGGGTGTCAGATACTGCTCTATGGCTGAGTGATGCCAATATAAATAAAGCACATTTTTTCTAACTGCAGCAGTAGTATGGTGGTATAAAAGTTAAAATGATATTGGAAACTTTCCAGTGTGACCTTGGGCAAGTCTAAACCTCTCTGATATTAGTATCCTCAACTATAAATTGGGATAATATCTGTCCCAAATAAATTGTCTTTAGATGATCAGATATGCTAATGCACGTGGGAGTACTTTTAAATGGGCAATACAAATGTCAGGAGATTTTTTGTTTGTTTTGCTTTATTTTTTTCTTTTCTAAAACATAGACAACTAGTTAAATAGACTTAAAAGCATTCCTTCTCAAGTGTCCAAGTTGGTAGAGAGCCATGGTGATTGGAATGTCAAAGGGTTGGACATGTCTTGTGTGTTTTAAAACTAGTTTCATCACTAGAACTGTTGCAAAAAAAAAAAAAGCACAATGACAATACTGAATTTAGATCTGTCACAAAACAAGTGATAAAATAGATCTTTTCAAATTTTAATGCTCTTATTAGGAACTTTTAGTTTTCACAAATGAAACATGGTTTTGCATCTTTATAACCATCCAACTTTTAAAATTATCCAGCATGTTCCTGAATTTAACAGGTTTTAATTCCAAGCTATTCTTTACTGCTCCATGTATTGCAGCCTAGAAGCAAATGTGAAATCCATGAACACGCAGTCTTATTTTCAGACTACCCATTTGTTTACTGAGTAATTTATCTCATTGGTAACATATTAAACTAATATATTTAAAAACACTTGTAAAGCTTGGTAAATGAAGGAGTATGAATATATCTGACCCCAGGGATATTCTTACAAATGTCCAGTAGTATAGGAAAAAATATGCTGAGAGAAAAGTATGCTGGTATAATGTATCTGGTTATAATTTATTAAAACCTTTTTGCCTGGATTAATTATTGTGTGAATGAGTTTTAAAATGCCATATAAGTAATGTGTCATGATGAGCCTGAATAATTAAAATGTGGTTTACCAGTTGCTTTTCTCAGATTATAAATTATTGACATTGTGATTGCATTAGTGCAACTGTGTTAATTTCTCTCATATTTAATATCTGCCCACAGGAATAGATTTCCTTATAATATTAATGAACCAAAAGACGGATGGTGAGTCTTCACTGCCATGGTTGATCTGATTTGTAAAAAGCTAATATGGTTATAGGAATTCAATGTTATGTTTATTTTTCTCTTCTGTATCATAATCTAGTAGCTAAATGGATTGGAAGTCCCTTTTAGGGTCAGTGCTCACGTAGAATAGCAAAGCTGAAAATCAGTCATGCACTGAGATTAAAATGGAGTGGTTGGGAATATGTAAGTTGGGGGAAGTATGTAAACAAACAGATAATATGAAAGAGTAGAAACAGAGTTAGTCACATGAAAGCAGTTCTGGAACAGGGTTTCAGGAAGACATGGCATTTGCATAGGTCCGGTCCTGACACTTCCCAGGGTTAGTTGATCTCATGGTTAATCATATCCATGCCTAACTCACTGGTTTACATTGTATATGGTTTTCATTCATAAGAATTAAAGTAGTAATGTCCAACAGGTCTATGAAAAAAATCCTCAGCATCACTAATCATCAGGGAAATGCAAATCAAAACAATAACCAGATGTTGTCTTTCCCAGTTAGGGTAACTATTATTAAAAAGATAATAAATGCTGGCAAGGATGCAGAGAAAAAGGAACTCTTACACAGTGTAGATGGAAGTGTAATTTAGGAAGGCTATTAAGGTAAACAGTATAAAGATTTCTCAAACGGCACTCAAAGTGGCAGATGTATCTTCTATCTAAATGGGACATTGCTATGTCTGCTGGTAGAAGAATTCTCTAAACCTGTGGTGCTCAGAATTCTGAGAATGGGAAGCACACATTCCTGAAGTGAGTTACTGAGGGTGATAGTAAGAGGGGTCGTGTGGCTTCCATGCCTTGATTCTGAGACCCATATATTTTTTCTTTCGGGAGACAGAGCATCAAATAGTGGTCATTGATTTAGTATGGATTTTGTATATTGGAGGATGGTGCCCCAGGCCGGCAGAATATTGTCGGTAGTGTGGGGCTTCAGCAGCACCTTCAGTAAGTGATTCCCACACACTTTTAGGTCAGCAGTTTCTGAGTAGTAAAGTCAGTGGTACAACATGGATTTCATGGTCATGTGCCCACTGCCTTATTGCCTTTGGTGTAAAGTAAGTTGCTTGTCTGATGTGAAAGTGTGTGAGGTGCATGCTAGTGGGTGAAATGCCCTGTAAACAGTTGGATAGTGGTAATTGTGTAAGCTATACCGGAAATGTGTAGTGGTATCTGTCAAAATAAGTGGCTAGTTGATCTTCAAGAGATGGTGCTGTATCAATGCTTACAGTTGATCTTTGTGGCATCGTGTGGCAATGGCAGCGGCAGTGACGGTAGTAGCTACATGATCCTTGTTGAGTGAGATTTTGACACTATTTGGTTCATGCATGCTTCATTTCTGCTATGATACTAGAGTGCTTATCCTGAGCATGTGGAAAACTTTTTTAAAAAGAGCTTAAGGTTTAAACTTCTCTCTTAATTGTAGCAAGACATAACCTTGAGAATTTTGTTCTATTCTCCTGCCTTAAGAACTCCTGTCCAAAATCCCTATGGGTGATGTGAACCATCATTTGTGAACCATTCCAAGAAGACATAGTTTGCTTTTACCCGTTGTCCGTTCACATTCAATTTCTACTTTTTTTAAACAGAGAATTTGGGCAAGCAAGCATTTTATTCTAAGGAAAGAGTTAAAATCAAATATTAATTTAAAATCAATTATGTCCTCAGCCTAATAAAGTTTATATGTCTAGAAATTTTTCTAAACCTTATTAGAAATTAATGTCAATGCCACTCAGAGTTTGTGAACACTGCTCTATGTATCTATCATCTAATGGAAGAATGCTAGGAAAAGCTCCCGGGAACGTAAACATCTGAAACAGGGCTTGCCATTGTATATCAAAGACTCTGTTAATGATGCAATTTCCCAGTACAAACAATACATGTTATTTGTCCTCAACTTTTTAATGTGAGTTTGCTCTACAGTAGAATCAGAATTTAAAACACTGTGTCGGCCAACTCAGTGAAGTTCACTTGTGAGTAGAATTTCTGCCTCTGAATTCTTAAAGTTTAAATAATGACCTATGTGTTATAAGCTCAAGAAACTTCTTTGAAAATATGTGGGCAAAACAATGTTCCTCTAATAGCTGTTGAAAGAATGCAGTCTTATTAAAGGAATTAGAATAGGGGATGTAGATTTTAATTTAATTCACTTTGATTTAAAGCAAAATACAGTAAGAATTTGATAAACTTATGAAGCCAAACTAATCAGAATCCTCAATTAACCTATTTTTTGCTGTTGTTGTTGTTGTTGCTATACTCATATTTCATGAGAAGAGGACAAAGAGTAAAAACTAGTTCACACTCAAGATTTATCTCCCACCAAAAATCACCTTCCAGGGATGCATGAGTCCTATATAGATTCAGTCCAGTGTTCAAATCTCATATTTACAATCAGTATGCAGAGGGAATGATGTTTAAAATAATGACTCAGAGATACTACAAAATGTAAAATGATCAAAGGAAGATTAAGTAATGTTCAGGAGACTGTGCCTATTTAGGAAAGAAAATTTGCTTATGTACTTAAAAAACGAAAAAACAAAAAAACTTACACACAACAGAATAGACTGACAAGTTTTCCAAAGTAACTCAGAGTTCATCAGATAATCAATTTCCAAAGCATTCTACTCACCTATGGTCTTACTCTGTTTGATTTAACCCATACCTCACTTGGTGGCATCCATGTCCTCAGTAGTTTAGGCAATTTTTTCTTAAAGTCCCATGTCATGAGCAGTGCAGGGTTAGAGGTGTCCAGGTTCACACATGTGTGTGTGCCTTTTCACAGAGTCAGACTTCTATTGATAACTATTTTAATCACAAAAGCCATAAGCTACATGGAGTTCCCAAGGAGACAATTCTCCTTAGTACTTTCCATTCACTCCGTAGTCAGAGCCATGGGCACACAGGCTCAATCCACACCACAAGTCAGTCTATATTACATACCATACATAATAGCATATTTAATCAATATATAAATATTATAGGTTAAACATTCCACAACAAACAAAAGTAACACTTAACATCAAGAGGAGAAAGATAGAGGAGAAAGGGTTAATGAGGAAGTCCCAGCGGGAACGAAGAAGACAAAAGGATTCCTGGTCTGGTCCATTGGTCTCCACATGGACTCTCCAAAGGAAGAGTCTTTGATGTGGCAGAGCCTTTAGAGGTAGATGCCAAGTGCTTATCATAGGTGACTGCAAGCCTTGGTCAGTTAAGGCAGCTGTTTGGAGCTGCTGAAGGTCTGATTTTTGTTTTTATAGTCACAGAGTCCTCTGGTGAGAACCTCTAGTGGAAGAGTGGGCTTGTTTGTGTGCTTATCTGGTTGGATGCAATCTTTATATTTTTGTTTGTTAAGTAAAACATCTTATCCTTGTTGGCAAAGTGCCATATGAAATATAAAATAGAGTCTTTTTCTAAGATGGAGTTTAATGAAGGGGTGCTCTCTATACCCCAATTTCATAGTTTTGGGGCATTTCTGGATTAACTTCCTTAGAATTCACTTCTATTTCTGGGGGAGTTTTCAATTTCTGTTGCTACCTGGTTGCCAAATATTACTTCTTTCTAAGATTCATTAAAAAGGTATAGCCCACCAAGTATATAAAGATTTTTGTGGGTTTGGATAGAAAAGTCATATCACACAACAAGCAGTCAGTGGCATTCTTCTTGGCCCAATATAGTCTCCACCCTTCCTCTTGGGGCCATTCTTCATCCAAAATGTTCTAGGCCTCTGGTCAAGTGTCTCTCCCAACCAAATGCAGCCCCTACGTCTTAGAAGAGAGTGATTCCCTGAAGCTGATAATCATTTTTAGCTATCTCTTGGTCTCCTCTCCCTGTGTCCCATTGAATTCTAATGAATAATATTCACATCACATTAAATTTTTATTTCTTATAAAATTGTTCTAAATTGCCATCTGGTGTCCCAGTCCTTGAAGAATAAATAGCCCTTGATCTTGCAGTTCCAACAATCTTAATTTAGTTCAGCTGCCACATTTAATAGAGGAGGAAACTAAAGCTCAGAGAAGGGAAGTGATTTACCAAAAAATATTGGTGCTATTTAGAAGCAGAGCTGAAGCCGTAACTCTGGTCTTCTTCCTCTTAAGCCAATGCCCCTTCCTACTTATGTCATTTTTTGCTGCATTCCAGATTGGCGAGATTGTAATGATGAAAGATGACAGAGTTGCTTATGCACCTTGTATTCTTGTCTATTATAACCATAAACCTGAATATATGTTTCCCAAAATAGTTACTCATATAATAAAAGGAGATAATGTGGTTTCTTGTCCTGTAAATCATGAAGAAACACCTCCTGTGTCTTTTATTAATGTCTGATATATTGTTTTTCAGGCTATAAGGAATTTGCCTTAGTGTAATTGTATATAAATACTGCCTGTTTGTATTAAACATCTCTCCTTACTAGTAGATGCTGACACAAGGCAATAATTGGTTACACTGCATTAGGCGAATAACAATTTATAACAATATTACTTGCCAATGAGCTTAATACTTTCTTTTCCTCTTCAGTGGAGAAATTGTTTGGCTTTATGTCTACACAGATTTTTCTTTCTTAGCTAAGTTTATTTTAGTCATCAGGCAATCAGGTGGCACGAAAGTATTAAAAACTACAGGAAACCAGCATCTAGCAAATAAATTTGAAGACCATGTTCACCCTGAATAAACAAGTGCCTTTAATTTTTTTTCCAACTTTTAATAAAACTTTAAACACACACAAGTTGAAAAAGAAGTACCATAAAGACGCATGTACCCTTTATGTAGATTCACAAATTGTTAGCATTTTCTGAGACTGGCTTTGTGTGTCTCTGTATCTCTTTCCCTCTTCATACACACACTCATTCTTTCTCTTACACACATGCACATATACATGCCAATACACACATTTTGGGAGAGCTCTGAACTGCTCTAGAGCAAGTTGCAGACATCAAGATCATACGAAAATACTTAAGGTATTTTTCCTAAAATTAGCACATTCTTTTATATTACAATAACAATCACAAGACATTTGCTACTGACAATTAATATTATGTAGTATACTGTCTAAATTTAAATGTCTCCAATTGCTCTCAAATATTCTTTATATTAGGGATCATCTATTGGATTTTTTGTAATGTTTCTTATTTTCATCAGTGTACAGTATTGTTCACCCTCCACCCTTTTTCCTCATCTTTTACAACCTTGACATTTTTGAAGAGTCCAGACTAATTGTCTCATAGAATGTTCCTCAAACTGGATTCATCCAACTGTTCCCTCTGGATTTGATTATGGATAAAATGTTTCAGCAAATAACTACATTTCCCATTGCATTACATCAGGAGTTTGTAATGTCACTTTGTTTCAGTATTGGTGAAGCTAAAGTTGATCTTTTCATTTTAAATACAAGTTTCCACTTGTGTACTTTATGTTAGCCTATAGTGTTAGGAGTAATTGTTTGCCAGAATCTCATATTATTACCTTGGTGGTATTTGCAAAATGGTGATTTTAAATTTCAGTCATTTTTCTAGATCAGGGACCAGTAAATTTTTCCAGTAAAGAGCCACATTCTAAGTATTTTAGGCTTTGTGGGCCACATATGGTCTCTGTTACAGTTACATATTCTATTTTTTCTTTAGCTGTGTAAAAAAATATTCTTAGCTCATGGACTGCAGGAAAACAGTCTGCAGCAGGATTTGGGCCATGGATAGTAATTTGCCAAAACCCTGTTCTATATTATAAAGAAGAGTTTTCCTTTTCCTTGTAACACCTGTGTGTGTGTGTGTAGTGTGTGTGTTAGAGAGAGATTGAGATTCTTTGATAACTTTATTTCTTTTATAGAGTTGGTCTGTTTAAGCTTTTCTTTTTTTTTTTTTTAAATACTCTTTTGGATTTAACTTTGGTAACACTGTCTTACGAAAATTTCAATTTCATCTTCTATGCTTTCTGATGCAATAGCCACTAGCTGCATGAGGCTATTCAAATTTAAATTAACTATAATAAAATAAAACATTCAGTTTCTCAGTCACATGAGCCACATTTAAGTGTACAGGTATTCACTCAACACATATGGCTAGTGGCTACCTATTGGACAGTACAGATGGAGGACATTTTCATGATTTAGAAGTTCTATTGGATAGTAACGAGTGCAGATTTCAAATGTATTTGCATAGAGTCGTGCAAAATAGTCCCTTATAATTAGAGTTAAATTATTATTTTTTTCTTGTCTTTTTTTATGCTTTTATGCTTATTTCCTTTCTTACTAATTTGTCTATTTTATTTTTTTTCAAGGTACTAAAGTTCTTATTATATTTACTATTTTTCTGTTTTTATCTCACATTTTCCTTTCCTTGTGCTTTCTTTTGATTTACTTTTTCTTTATCAACCCTTTTAAAAAAACTTTTAGGTTCAAAGGTATGTGTGCAGGTTTGTTATATAGGTAAACTGTGTATCACTGGGGATTGATGTACAGATTATTTAGTCACCTCTGTGGTAAGCATAGTATCTGATAGGTAGTTTCTCAGTCCAGACCCTCCTCCTTCCGTCCACCCTCAAGTAATTCCCAGTGTCTGTTGTTCCCTTCTTTGTGTCCATGTGTACTCAATTTAGCTTCTACTTGTGAGAACATGTAGTATTTGGTTTTCTGTGTTAGTTCATGTAATATAATGGCTCTTACCTTCATTGTTGTTGCTGCAAAGGACATGATCTCATTCTTTTTTACGGCTACATAGTATTTCTTAGTGTATATGTACCACATTTTCTTTATTCAGTCTACCATCAGTGGACATTTAGGTTGGTTTGATGTCTTTGCTACTGGGAATAGTGCTGCAATGAGCATAAGTGTGCATATTTCTTTATGGTAGAATAATTTATATTACTTTGGGTATATATCCAATAATAGGATTGCTGTTTTTAGTGATAATTCTGCTTTGAGTTCTTTGAGAAATTGCCAAACTGCTTTCCCCAATCGATGAACTAATTCACATTCCTGCCAGCAGTGTATAAGCATTACCTTTTCTTGGTAACCTCATCAGCATCTGTTATTTTTTAATTTTTTAATAGTAGACATTCTGACTGGTGTAAGATGGTATTGCATTGTGGTTTTGATTTACATTTCTCTAACGATTAGTGATGTTGGACTTTTTTTCCATAGGCTTGTCAGTCACATGTATGTCTTTTTTAGAAGAGTGTCTATGTCCTTTGCCTACTTTTTAATTAGATTCTTTATTTTATGACCTTAGTCAGAAGCATAGTTTGTGAATATTTTTCCCATTCTATAGATTGTCTGTTTACTCTGTTGATAATTTTTTTTTAATTTATTTTTTAATTTAAAAAATTTCAAAATTTTTGTAGGCACATAAGGTGTATATATTTATAGGGTACATGAGATGTTTTGATACAGACATTTAATGTGAAATAAGCACATCATGGAGAATGGGGTATCCATCTCCTCAACCATTTATCCTTTGATTTATAAACCATTATACTTCAAGTAATTTAAAAATATAAAATTAAGTTTTTAATGACTATAGTCACCCTGTTGTGCTATAAAATAGTAGATCTTATTGATTCTTTGTAACTATTTTTTTTGTACCTATTATCGACACCTACCTCCCCACTCCACTTCCTGGCTTCTGGAAACCATCCTTCTACGCTCCATGTCTATTAGTTCAATTATTCTGAATTTTGGACCCCACAAAAAAGTGAGAATGTGCATTGTTTGTCTTTCTGTTCCTGGCTTATGTCACTTAACATAATGATCTCCAGTTTCATACATGTTTGTGAAAGTAACTGGATCTTGTTCTTTTTTTAAGGATGAATAGTACTTCATTGTGTATATGTACCAGATTTTTTTATGCATTCATCTGTTGATAGGCACTTAAGTTGCTTCCAAATCTTAGCTATTATAAACAATGCTGCAACAAATATAGAAGTACAGATATCACTTCAATATACTGGTTTTCTTTCTTTGGGATATATACCCAGCAATGAGATTGCTGGATCATACAGTAGCTCAAATTTTAGATTTTTGAATAACCTACAAACTGTTCTCCATAGAGGCTGTCTCAATTTACATCCTCACCAATAGTGTACAGGATTTCCTTTTCTTCACATCCTCACCAGCACTTGGTATTGTCTGTCTTTTGGATATAAGCCATTTTGGGTGGGGTGAAATGATACCTTGTTAAAGTTTTGATTTCCATTTCTTTGAGGCTCATTGATGTTGAACACCTTTTCATATGCCTGTTTGCCATTTGTATGTGTTCTTTTGAAAAATGTCTATTCAAATCTTTTGCTCAGTTTTAATCAGATTATTATATTCTTTCCTATAGAGTTATTTGAGCCACTTATATATCCTGGTTATTAATCCTTTGTTCAGAGGGGTAGTTTGCAAATATTTTCCCCCATACTTTGGGTGGTCTCTTTCACTGTGTTAATTGTATCCTTTGCTGTGCAGAAGCTTTTTACCTTTGTATGATCCCATTTGTCCATTTTTGCTTTGGTTGCCTGTGCTTGTGGGGTATATTGCTCAAGAAATCTTTGCCCAGACCAATGTCCCGGAGTTTCACCCATCTTTTCTGTTACTAGTTTTATAAATTGAGGTCTTAGATTTAAGTCTTCAATCCATTTTGATTTGATTTTTGTATATGGTCACAGAGAGGGGTCAAGTTTCATTCTTCTGCCTACAGATATCCAGGATTCCCAACACCATTTACTGAAGAGACTAGCTTTTCCCCAGTGTGTGTTCTTGGCACCTTTGTCAACACTGAGTCACTGAGGGTGTGTAGGTTGGTTTCTGCATTCTGTATTCTGTTCCATTAGTCTATGTGTCTGTTTTTATGCAAGTACCATACTGTTCTGGTTACTTGTCAAGTGATATCATTCCTCCAGGTTTGTTCTTTTTTCTTAGGATAGCTTTGGCTATTCTGAGTTTTTTTGTGATGCGTATCAATTGTAGGATTTTTTTCATTTCTGTGAATAATGTTGTTGGTATTTTGATAGGGCTTGCACTGAATCTGTAAATTGCCTTGGCTAGAACGCACATTTTCACAATATTGATTCTTCCAATCCATGAACATGGAATATTTTTCCTTTTTTTTTTTTTGGTGTTCTGTTCAATTTATTTCATTAGTGTTTCATAGTTTTCATTTTAGAAATCTTTTACGTCTTTGTTAATTCCTAGATATTTAATTTTATGCGTGGCTATTGTAAATGGGATTACTTTTTAGATTTCTTTTTTGTATTGTTCACTGTTGGCATATAGAAATGCTACTGATTTGGATATGTTGATTTTGTATTATGCAACTTTACTGAATTTTGTCAGTTCTAACAGGTATTTTTGTGAAGTCCTTTAAGTTTTTGCTAATGTAAGATCATATCATCTGCAAAGAAGGATAATTTGATTTCTGCCTTTCCAATTTAATGCAGTTTATATCTTTCTCTCATCTGATCACTCTAGCTAGGACTTCCAGTACAATGTTGAATAACAGTGGTGACAGTGGGCATCCTTGTTGCATTCCAGATCTTAAAAAAAGGCTTTCAGTTTTTTCCTCTTCAATATGATACTGCTGTGGGTCTGTCATATATGGCTTTTATTATATTGAAGTATTTTCCTTCATGCCCAGCTTTTGATGGTTTATTTTTAAATCATGAAGGAGTGTTTAAATTTTATCAGATCCTTGTTCAGCATAAATCGAAATGATCCTATGGTTTTTATTCTTCATTTTGTTGATACGATGTATCACACTGATTGGTTTGCATATGTTGAACCATCCTTTCATCCCAGGGATAAATCCCGGTTGGTCATGATGAATGATCTTTCTAAAGTATTGCTGAATTCAGTTTGCTAGTATGTTGTTGAGAATTTTTGCAACAATATTCATCAGAGATTTTGGTCTATAGTTTTCTTTTATTGATGTGTCTTTGTCTGAATTTGGTATCACGGCAATACTGGCTTTGTAGATTGACTTTGGAAGTATTTCCCCCTCCTGTATTTTCTGAAATAGTGTGAGTGGGATTGGTATTAGTTCTTACTTAACAGTTTCAGCAGTGAAACTATGAAGTCCCTGGCTTTTCTTTAATGGGAGACTTTTTTGTCACGGCTTGAATATTGATACGTGTTATTGGTCTGTCCAGGTTTTGGGTTTCATCCTGGTTCAATTTTGGTAAGTTGTATGTATCTAGGAATTTGTTCATTTCTTGTAAATTTTACAATTTATTGACATACAGTTGCTCATAGTAGCCACTAATTATCCTTTGAATTTCTGCAGTATCAACTGTAATATCTCCTCTTTCATGTCTGACTTGATTTATTTGTATCTTCTCTCTTTCTTCTTTTCTCTGGCTACAGGCTTGTCAATTTAACGTCAAAAGACCAGCTTCTTCATCTTTTTGTTGTTTTTTCATTTAAATTTCATTTCTACTCTGGTCTCTGTTGTTTCTTTTCTCCCTCTAATTTTGGGTTTGGTTTGCTGTTGCTTTTTAAGTTCCTTAAGATGCATTGTTAGGTTATTTATTTGAAGTGTTTCCTCTTGTTGATGTAGGCACTTAGAGCTATCAACTTCCCTCTTAGTGCCGCTTTTGTTGTATTCCATAGGTTTTGATATGTTGTGTTTCTATTATCATTTGTTTCAAGAAATCTTTCAATTTCCTTCTTAGTTTTTTCATTGGCCCACTGGTCATTCAGGAGCATATAGTTTAATTCATTTATAGAGGTTTCAGAATTGCTCCTGTTATTTCTAGTGTTATTTATTGTGGTCAGAGAAGATGTTCCATATTATTTCAAATTCTTTGAATGTTTTAAGATTTGTTTTGTGATTTAACATATGGTTTTCTTTTGAGAATGATCCATGTGCTTAGGAAAAGAATGTGTATTCTGATGCTCTTGGGTGAAATGGTATGTAAATATCTATTAGATATATATGGTCTATAGTGCAGATTATATCTAATATTTCTTTGCTGATGTTTTGTCTGGCAGATCTGTCCAGTGCTGCAAGTGGGGTATTGAAGTCTCCAGCTATTATTGTATTGAAGTTTCTTTCCCTCTTCAGCTGTAATAATATTTCCTTTATATATCTGGGTGCGGCTCTATTGGGTGCATATATGTTTAAAATTGTTACAGCCTCTTGCCCTATTGACCCCTTTATCATTATATAGTGCCCTTCTTTGTCTCTTCCTACAGTTTTTGTCCTGAAATCTATTTTGTCTAAGTATAGAAACTCCTGCTCTTTTTTGGTTTCCATTGGCATGGAATAACTTTTTCCATCCCTTTATTTTCAATCTGTGTGTGTCTTTATAGGTGAATGTGTTTCTTTTAGGCAATAGCTCAATGGGTCTTTTTTTTCCCCATGCAGTTAACCAGTCTGTCTTTTGATTGAAGGCTTAAGTCCATTTACATGTAATGTTATTGATAAGTAAGGACTTAGTCCTGTCATTTTGTTATGTTTTCTGGTTATTTTGGGGTTTTCTCTTCTTTCTTTCCTCTCTGTCTTCCTTTAATGAAGGTGATTTTCACCAGTGATGTGATTTAGTTTCTTGCTTTTTACTTTTTGGGTTTCCATTGTATGTCTTTTTTGGTTTGAGGTTACCATGAGGCTCGCAGATATTATCTTGTAACCCATTATTTTAACCTGATAACAACTTAACGTTATTTGCATAAACCAACAAGCAAGCAAAAGGAACACTAATAACAGCTTTATGCCTTAAACTTTTTCCTCACTCTTTAACTTTTTGTTGTTTCTATTTATATCTTATTGTACTATGTCTTGAAATGTTGTAGTTACTATTTTTGAATGACGCATCATTTAGTCTTTCTACTTGAGTAGTTTACACACCACAGTTACAGTGTTGTAATATTCTGAGTTTTTTGATGCACTTATTATTACTAGTGAGTTTTGTACCTTTAGGTGATTATTTATTGCTCATCAATATCCTTTTCTTTCTGAATGAAGTGCTGCCTTTAGTGTATCTTGTAGGATAGGTCTGATATTGATTAAATCCCTTAGCTTTTGTTTTTCTGGGAAAGTCTTCATTTCTGCTTTCAGTATGTTCTGCCTACAGGATTTTTCATAGATAGTGCTTATTATTTTGAAGTATGTTTTCTCAGTGCCTAGTTTGTTGAGGGTTTTTAACATGAAGGGATGTAGAAATTTATCAAAAGCCTTTTCCCCATCGATTGAGATAATCAAATATTTTCTATTTTTAGTTCTATTTATGTGATGAATCACAGTTATTGATTTGAATATGTTGAACTTGTGTTCTAGGGATAAAGTCTATTTGATCTTTATGGATTAGTGTTTTGATGTGTTGTTGGATTCAGTTTGCCAGTATTTTATTGAGGATTTTAGTGTCGATATTCATCAACGATTTTGACCTGAAGTTTTATTTTTTTGTGTGTCTCTGCCAGGTTTTGGTATCAGGATGATGCTGACCTTATAAAATGAGTTAGGGAGAAATCCCTCCTCCTCAATTTTTGGAATAGTTTCAGTAGCAATGGTACTAGCTCTTCTTTGTACATTTGGGAGATCTTGTCTATGAACCCAACTGGTCCTGGGTTTTTTCCGGTTGGTAGGCTTTTAATTACTGATTCAATTTTAGAACTCATTATTGGTCTGTTCATTTGCTTGCCTGAAATGGATCTTTTGTTTGTTTTCTTTTTTATTTTTAATAAAAAATGAAATGGATCTTATTTCTCTTTTACTTATGAAGCTTAGTTTGGCTGGATACAAAATTCTTGGTTGGAAATTCTTTGCTTTAATAATACTGAGTATAGGACCCCTATGTCTTCTGGTTTGTGGGGTTTCTGCTGCAAGGTTTGCTGTTTGCCTGATGAGTTTCCCTGTGTAGGTGACTTACCCGTTCTCTAACTGCCTTCAACATTTTCTTTGATTTTGGCCATGGAGAATGTGAAGAATATGTGTTTTGGGGATGGTCTTCTTATGTAGTATATTTCAGGGATTTTCTGCATGTTTTGAATTTGAATGTTGGCCTCTAACAAGGCTGGGGAAACGTTCATGAATGATATTCTGAAATATGTTTTCCAAGTTGCTTTCTTTCCTGCTTTCTCTTTCAGGGATGCCACTGAGTCATAGGCTTGGTCTCCTTATATAATCCCATATTTCTTAGAGTTTTTGTTCATTCTTCTTTATTTTTTTATTTTTTTCTGGCTGAATTATCTCAGAGAACTGGTCTTCGAGCTCTGAGATTCGTTTCTTAGCTTGGTCTATTCTGCTGTTCATATTTGCAGTTGTTTTGTGAAATTCTCAACATGAGTTTTTCAGCTCTATCAGATCAATTTGGTCCTTCTTAGAATAGCCATGTCATCTTTTATCTCCTGGATTGTTTTATTGTATCCCCTAGGATCCTTGGCTTGGGTTTCGACTTTCTCCTGAATCTTGATGATCTTCATTCCTATCCATATCTGAATTATATTTTTGTCATTTCAGTCATTTCGACCTGGTTAAGAACCATTGCTGGGGAAGTAGTACAGTTGTTTGGAGGCAAGAAGGCACTCATTCTCTTTGAGTTGCCTAAATTCTTGTGCCAGTTCTTTTTCATTTTTTGGGCTGATATTCCTTTAATCTTTGAAGTTGCTGTTCTTTGGATTTTTTTTTCTTTTACCTTGTTGACGTTCTTGGGGGTTTGATTGTGTTATAAGGGGTTCAGTGCTGGAGGCACTCTGGTTGGCATACAAGGATGTACTGCAAGCATGCATAGCCAGGCTGGGGCCCTGGAAGAGGCCAGCTGACAGGGGGGCGCTCAAGTCAGACTGCCCCATCTTACAAGCAAGGCCACCTTGCTCTGTTCAGGTCTAACAGTTCCTCTAAGGCCAAAGTCTCCAAAGGGCACATGGCGAATCTTGGCGTATAGGCATCTCTGGTCATACTCCATTGAAGACATTCCTGCAACAAACCCTCTGGGCACTGCAGAGGCTGGAGTCCTACCCCTCCCCCTTCTCTAAGCAGCAATCTCTGCCAGCTCAAGTATCCATGGGTGTCATCGATCTATCGTTGCCATGATTCCAGAGGTCAATAGCAAGAGTAGGTCATTCCTTGACTGTTCAATTCACCCCTTTGCCAGTAGCCACTGGGGGCCAGGAAGGAATCCTGGTGTGCAGTAGCCCCAGCAGAGTTCCCAGCTTCCTCTTCCTTCAGCCCAGCATCTGTGTTCTCCCTCTGTTCTCAGTGCCTTCCCTCTGAATATCTGCTCAGACTGCACCAGTGTTCCCTATGTCTTAGTCCCTCCATGGCATATGTTCCTGCTGGCTACGTCTAGTCAGCCATCTCCATCTTGTCTGGGAACCGTTTTTTTGTTTGTTTGCTTGTTTTTTGTTTGTTTGTTTGTTTTTAAAGACAGGGTCTTGCTCTGTCCCTAGGCTGGAGTACACTAGCCAGATCATAGTTACCTGTAGCCTCAGCCTTGAATTCCTGGGCTTATGTAATTCTCCTGTTCCAGCCTCCTGAGTAGCAGGAACTACTGGCACATAATATCACACTGGGCTATTTATTTTATTTTATATTTTGAGATAATGTCTCCTTATATTGCCCCGTTGGTCCAGCCTGACTGGAAGCCATTGTCATGCATTGCCCTTCCAAAGCACTGAGATTACAGACATGATCCAGGGTACTTAGCTTCATTCTTTTGAGTTCATAATTTAACTTTTAAAATTCTTTTATTTTAGGTATGTAAGTACATGAGGCTACACATTTTTCTTTGATCAGTGTTTATATTGTATCCAGTAGGTACTGATATGGAATGTTTCCATTATTAATTTTAGAATTCTACATGTTGTTATTAGTCTATTCAACAAATTGTTTGAGAGACTTTCAATTTTGAAGTGAGAGTTTTACAATTTAAAAAATTAATTCCTAATTTTGTTTTGTTTTGTTTTGAGATGGAGTCTCTCTCTGTCGCCCAGGCTGGAGGGCAGTGGCGAGATCTCGGCTCACTGTAAGATCCACCTCCTGGGTTCACGCCATTCTCCTGCCTCAGTCTCCCAAGTAGCTGGGACTACAGGTGCCCACCGCCATGCCTGGCTAATTTTTTGTATTTTTAGTAGAGACAGGGTTTCACTGCGTTAGCCAGGATGGTCTCGATCTCCCGACCTTGTGATCTGCCCGCCTTGGCCTCCCAAAGTACTAGGATTACAGGTGTGAGCTACCGCACCCGGCCATTAATTCCTAGTTTTATTGCAATGTGATAAGATAATGTTTCCATCATTTATATTTTGTAGAAGTAATTGACTTTGTGATTCATTTTTCGTGAATGTTTCATATGTGGTTAAGAACAAATGGTGATGGATTGTTAATTTGATGGTGATAATCATTATAGAATATGTATACCAAGGCTGGGTACGGTGGCTCACGCCTGTAATCCCAGCACTTTCGGAGGTCAAGGTGGGTGGAACATGAGGTCAGGAGTTCGAGACCAGGCTGACCAACATGGTAAAAACTCATCTCTACTAAAAATACAAAAATTAGCCAGGTGTGGTGGCGTGCACCTGTAATCCCAGCTACTCAGGAGGCTGAGGCAGGAGAATCACTCCAACCCAGGAGGCAAAGGTTGCAGTGAGCAGAGATTGTGCCACTGCACTCCAGCCTGGGTGACAGAGTGAGACTCTGTCTCAAAAAAAAAAAAAAAGAATATATGAAATCATAACATTGCACGTCTTGAATATGTACCATAACCATTTGCCAGTTAAGTATTTTAAAATACATATTTTCTTTTAAGATTATATATTTGATATGTATTAGATATACCTTGTTATTTCTTTTACATATTTATTTATATTTTCTTTATTTTACCTTTGTTAGACTAAGAGTGGTGTTCTGTTATGAATGTGTTTCTGTCAGTTTCTCTTCGCATGTTTGTCATTTCTGCTCTATGTATGCCATTGCTGTGGGATTTTGGTGCATAGATTCATAACTGATACTTTTATTACAAATTGTTCTTCTTAGTATTGCAAAGCACTCTTTTTTGTTTAATTATTTTTTGGCATGAGTTTCCCTGTGTGTCTAATATCAGTATTGCAAATCCTGTTTTCTCAGTGTTTGCATTTGTTTCACATACATTTGTCCGTGCATTGCCTTTTATTTATAATCTTTCTGGATTATTTTGTTTTAGGAGGATCTTATGTCTTGCATACAGTGTAGACTTGTATTTTGCTTTGAGAATCAATCGAAAGTCTTTTAAAAAAAATAGGTGGGCCAAGCCCATTTACAGTTATTGTTATGGCTTGTTAAGTGTGGTCTCAGGTTTGTCATTTTTTTAATGTTATGCTTCTGTTTGTATTAATTGATGCTATATTTATTGTATGTTTTCCTCCATGAGGTATGTGTTTTCCTCTTTTAAATTTTACTTTATTGGCAGATTTGAACATATTTGTTCTAGTTGTTGCTTTTATACTCATTTTTTAAAAAATGATACTTTCAGAATATGTTTTCTTATTTGAGCCTGGTGTGATTTTTTTTGGTTTGTCAGCTTCAAGGGAATACATTTCAATTCCTACATCATATATTTAGGGCAGTCACCATGCTTATTTCATGTTCCTTTTTCTCTTTTCCTTCTCTTCTCTTTTTAAAAACTGTGTTATCTCTACATTGTCAGAATATACAACATTTGTATATATTTAGGAACTTCAGTAATTTGATGGATTGTTGTTTATCTACTTATCACTCTATAATCCTTTGTTAAAAAATAAATTTCTTTGTTATAGTATTTTTGTTTCCTGGGATGTTTTCATTTCTCAGTTCTCCTTAGCATATTTAAAGTTGTATCTATTCTCTTACATACATTGTAATTAAATTTAACTTTCACTTCTGAGATAATTTTGAGTTTGTTTTCAGTTTCTTTTGAATTTAATTGACTCTCATTTCATAGCTTCCCTTTATAATCCATTTATATTGAAAGATTTCAATATAAAATTCAAAATCTTTTGAAATATCTCCAAACAGTTGTTTAAAGATACTAAATTCCTTTGGGATATTGTAATGCAGCTTTTCTCTGCTTTGAGTTTATTTTAGGGGATTTTTATAAGTTAAAATGTTTTTAATCTTTTCCCCTTCTGTAGCCTTGTAGGGATGGCTTTTGCCATTGTTACTTATTTTGAATGTCTTATATTTTCCTGGACTACCAATAACAGATTTTTCTCTCCATTATTCTGAAGTTTTGGTTGTTTTCTAGATGTCTTAGTTAACAGCACCCTCTTCTTTGGGGGTGGTAAAATCTTTCATGTATTTTTTTGGGGTGATGAGGAAAGAAAGTGATAACATGTCTTCTGATTTTTTTTCTATATTTCAACATTTCCACTGCTTTTTTTTTTTTTTTCTTTTTTTTTGAGATGGAGTTTTGCTCTCTTGCCCAGGCTCACTGCAACCTCTCCCTCCTGGGTTCAAGTGATTCTCCTGCCTCAGCCTCCTGAGTAGCTGGGATTATAGGCACGCACTACCACACCCAGGTAATTTTCGTATTTTTAGTAGAGATGGTGTTTCATCATGTTGGTCAGGCTGGTCTTGAACTCCTGACCTTGTGATCTGACCGCCTTGACCTTCCAAAGTGCTGAGATTACAGGCTTGAGCTACTGCACCTCACCCCACTGCTTACTTCTTTCCCTTCACAAGCCTTCTGAAATGCCTCTCTCCAAGATGCCACCATCAGCCCCACACATTTTTAATCGCTGTCTTTTTGATTTCTCAGGAGCGATTGCTTTGATCTCGGATGTCTCAAACTTGGTCTTAGTGGTTTTCCCCATTCAATGTTTGACTCCCTCTGACGTAGGTTTTATCTGCACTCTACCATGGTTAACTGTCCTTCTCTCTTCTCTGCAAGGTACTACATGATTATCTACTCTGAATTGAGGTCTGAAGCTTATTCTACTAATTTCATATATTTATTGCTTTTCTTACATATATATTAAATTACACTACATTTTATAAATTATTTTACTTGTAATTGACACATAATTGTATATTGATAGGGTACAATGCAATGTTTCCATACACATATGCATTGTGTAACGATAAAATTAGAGTAATTAGCACATCAAGAACCTCAAATATTTATCATTTCTTTGTGGTAGGAACATTCAAAATCCTCTCTTATAGTTATTTTAGATACACAGTGTTTTTTTGTTGACTGTAGTCATCCTACTGTGCAATATGATGCCAGAACTTTTCCTTGTACCTGTAACTTTCTACCCACAGACTAACCTCTGCCTAGCTCCCACTGCCCCCCTATCCTCTACCCTCCCTAGTCTCTGGTAACTACTGTTGTATTCAGTAATTCTGTGAGATGAACTTTTTTTTTTTTGAGACGGAGTCTTGCTCTGTCTCTCAGGCTGGAGTGCAGTGGCACAATCTCGGCTCACTGCAACCTCCGCCTCCTGGTTTCATGCCATTCTCCTGCCTCAGCCTCCCGAGTAGCTGGGACTAAAGGTGCCCACCACCATGGCTGGCTAAGTTTTTGTATTTTTTTTTTTTTTTTTTTTCCAGTAGAGATGGAGTTTCACCGTGTTAGCCAGGATGGTCTTGATATCCTGATCTGCCGACCTTGGCCTCTCAAAGTGTTTCGATTACAGGCATGAGCCACTGTGCCCGGCCTGGACTTTTCTTTTTTGGGATACTTTTGATTACTGATTCAATCTTGTTACTTGTTACTGGTCTGTTCAGGTTTTCTATTTCTTCTTGGTTCAATCTTGGTAGGTTGTATGTGTCCAAGAATTTATCCATTTATTCTAGGTACTCAAATTTATTGGTATATAATTGTCATAGTAGTCTCTAATGATCCTTTGTATTTCTGTGGTTGTATTGTGATGTCTTCTTTTTCATTTCTGATTTTATGTGGGTCTTTCCTCAATTCAGTGTAGCTAATACTTTGTTTATTTTGCTTATCTTTCAGAAAACAACTTTTTATTTCATTGTTCTTTTGTAATTTTAGTCCAAATTTTGTTTCATGCTGCTCCAATTTTTGTTCTTTATTTCCTTCTAACTAATTTTAGGTTTGATTTGTTCTTGCTTTTCTAGTTCTTTGAGATTTATTGTTAAGTTGTTTATTTGAAATCTTTGTATTTTTTTGATGTAGGCATTAATTACTGTAAATTTGCCTGTTAATATTGGTTTTTATTCTGTGTCCCATAAGTTTTGGCATAGAGTGTCTATTTTAATTTGTTTAAGGTATTTCTAAATGTTGTTATTAATTACTTTCTTCACCCACTGGTCATTCAGGAACATACTTAATTTCAGTGCATCTGTATTGTTTCAATTGTTCCTCTTTGTATTGACTTCTAGTTTTATTACTTTGTGGTCAGATAAGATACTTGATATGATGTAGACTTTGTAAAACATTGTGAGAGTTATTTTGTGTCTGAATATATGGCCAGTTCTGAAGAACGTTCCGTGTGCTGGTGAGAAGAATGTATATTCTGCAGCTTTTGGGTGAAATGGTCTGTAAATATCTGTTAGGTCTATTTGATGTATAATGCAATTTAAATCTGGTGTTTCCTTGTTGATTTTTTTTGTCTAGATCATCTGTCCAATGCTGAGAGTAAGATACTGAAGTCATTAACTATGATTGCATTGGGAGTCTAATCTCTCCTTGAAGATCTGATAACATTGGCTTTATATATCTTGGTATGCCAGTGTTGGGAACTTAGGTGTTTATAATTGCTTTATTCTCTTGCTGAGTTTATAATTTTATTACTATATATAGTGTCCTTTTGTCTCTTTTTATAGATTTTAACTTGAATTCTGTTTTGTCTGATGAGAGTATAAGTCATCCTGCTTGCTTTTGATTTTTTTTTTTTTTTGCATGGAAATATTCTTTCTTATGTATTCTCTTTCAGTCTCTGTATTTCTTTACCACTAAAGTATTCATTGTAGGCAGCATGTAGTTGGTTTTTATTTTTTAATCCATTCAGTTAGTATATATTTTTTAAAGTGAGGAATTTAAGTTGTTTATATTCAAGATTATTGCCATGTAAGGACTCATGTTTTCTCACTGTTTTGTATATCCTTTCTCTTGCTTATTTTTGAAATAGTGTGGTTTTCTGTAGTGCTAATGTTTGTTTCCTTTCTTTTTCTCCTTTGTGCATTGGCTCTACCAGTTCTTTTATAGTTTTGCATGTTTTCATGGTGGAGTTTTTTTTTTTTTTTTTTTCCTTTTCACTTCCAGATGTAAGACTCCATGAGCATTTCTTGTAAGGCCGGTCCAGTGGTGAATTCCTACTTTTGCTTTCCTGTCAAAATGTTGTTTCTCTTTCATTTCTCAATCTCAGTTTTGCTGGGGTGTAATATTCTTGAGTGGCAGTTTGCTTTTTCCAGTATTTTGTAGTCGAATGGAGGTTCCCTTATATGTGACTTGATACTTTTCTCTTGGTGTTTTTAGAATCCCTTCTTTGTCTTTGACTTTTGAAATCTGACTGTAATGTGCCTCAGAGAAGACTTGTTAGGGTTGAATCTGCTTGGGTTTCTTTGAGCTTCCTGGGCCTTGATGCTTATATCTCTCCCAAGACTTGGAAGGTTTTTTTGCCATTATTTCATTAAATAAGATTTCCTTAACTTTTCCCTTCTCTTCTCATTCTTGAATGGCCATAAGTCAAATATTTGTTTGCCTAATAGTGCCCCATAAGTCTTGCTGGCTTGCAGGCTTTCAGTCTTTTTATTCTTTTTTTTCTTCTTTCTGCTTGCCTGTGTTATTTCATAATACCTATATTCAAGTCAAGTTCAGAAATTCTTTCTTCTGATTGTTGTACTATGTTGTCAAAACTATTCATTGCATTTTTATTTTATTAATCTTTTAGCACTAAGATTTCTGTTTGGCTCTTTCTTTAACGATATCAATCTGTGTTGAATTTATCAGATTATGAATTGTTTTCCATATTTCATTGAGTGGTCTATCTGTATTCTCTTGTATTTCACTAAGTTTCCTTAAGATTATTATTTCGATTTCTTTTTCTGGCATTTCATAGATTCCTTGTGTTTGGGGTCTTTTACTGGAGAATTCTTGTTCTTCTGTGAGAAAGTATCATGTTTCCTTGCTTTTTCATGTTTGATGAATCCCAACACTGATTTCCACACATTTGGTGGAAAAGTTGTCTCTTCAATTTTTATGGCATAGGTTTCCAAGGGAAAGACTTCTTTGCATAGATGGATCTTGGGGTGTTAGTTTTGTGAAGTACATTGGCTTTCTAATGTGGTTTCGCTCTGTGTCCCAACCTAAATCTCACCTTGAATTGTAACAATCCCCACATGTCAAGGGCAGGACCGGGGTGGACATAAGGACATAATTGAATCAGCAGAGCAGTTTTCCCCATGCTGCTCTTGTGATAGTGAGTGAGTTCTCACAAGATCCGATGGTTCTATAAGGGGCTTCCCCTGTCACTCAGCACTCATTCTCTTTCCTGCTGCCATATGAAGAGGGACGTGTTTGCTTCCCGTTCCACCATGATTGTAAGTTTCCTGAGGCCTCCCTAGCCATGCTGAACTGTGAGTCAGTTAAACCTCTTTCCGTTATAAATTACCCAGTCTTAGGCAAGTCTTTATTAGCAGCATGAGAATGGACTAATACAGTAAATTGGTTCTCCAGAGAGTGGGGTGCTGCTGTAAAGATACCTGAAAATGTGGAAGGACTTTGGAACTGGGTAACAGGCAGGGGTTGGAAGACTTTGGAGGGCTCAGAACAAGAGAGGAAAATGTAGGAAAGTTTGGAACTTACTAGAGACTTGTTGAATGGTTTTGACCAAAATGCTGATAGTGATATGGACAATGAAGTCCAGGCTGAGGTGGTTTTAGATGAAGATGAGGAACTTTTTGGGAACTGAAGCAAAGGTGACTCTTGCTATGCTTGAACAAAGAGACTGGCAGCATTTTGCCCCTGCCCTAGTGATCTGTGGAAATTTGAATTTGAGAGAGATAATTTAGGGTATCTGGCAGAAGATATTTCTAAGTGGCAAAGTGTTCGAGAGGAAGCAGAGCTTACAAGTTTGGAAAATTTGCAGGCTGTGATGCAGCAGAAAATAAAAACTCATTTTCTGGGGAAAATCAAGCATGCTGTAGAAATTTGTGCAAGTAATGAGAAGCAAGGAGCAGAGTGTTAATCACCAAGACACTGGGGAGAATGTCTCTAAAGCATGTGAGAGACCTTCACAGGAGCCACTTACATTACAAACCCAGAGGCCTTAAAGAGAAAAGTGGTTTGCTGGACTGGGTGCAGTGTCCCCCTGCTCTGTGCAGCCTGGGAACATGGTGTCCTGTATCCCAGCTGCTTCAGCTCCAGCCATGGCTAAAAGGGGCCAAGGTACAACTTGGACAATTACTTCGGAGGGTGCAAGCTCCAAGCCTTGGTGACTTCCATGTGGTGTTGAGCCTCTGCATGTACAGAAGTCAAGAATTGAGGTTTGAGCACCTCTGCTTAGATTTCAGAGGATGTATGGAAATACCTGGATGTCTAGGCAGACGTTTGCTGCAGGAGTGGGGCTCTCATGGAGAACCTCTTCTAGGGCAGTGCAGAAGGGAAATGTGGGGTTGGAGCCCCCACACAGAGTCCCCCCTGGGGCACTGCCTAGTGGAGCTGTGAGAAGAGTGTCACTGTCCTCCAGACCCAAGAGTGGTAGATCCACTAACAGCTTGTACTGTGGGCCTGGAAAAGCCACAGATACTCAATGCTATTCCATGAAAGCAACTGGGAGTGGGACTGTACCCTGCAAAGCCACAGGAGGGGAGCTGCCCAAGGCTGTGGGAGCTCACCTTTTATATCTGCACCACCTGGATGTGAGACATGGAGTCAAAGGAGGGAATTTTGGAACTTTAGGGTTTAATGACTGCCCTATTGGATTTCAGACTTTCAAGGGGCCTGTAGCCCCTTTGTTTTGGCCAATTTTCCCATTTGGAATGAAGGTAATTACCCAATGTCTGCACCCCCATTGTATCTAGGAAGTAACTAATTTGCTTTTGATTTTACAGGCTCATAGGCACAAGGAACGTGCCATGTCTCAGATGAGACTTTGTATTTGAACTTTTTGGTTAGTGCTGAAATGAGTTAAGATTTTGGGGGACTGTTGAAAGTGCATGATTGTGTTGTGAAATGCGATGATATGAGATGTGGGTGGGGCCATGGGCAGAATGATATGGTTCCACTCCGCATTCCCACCCAAATCTCACCTCAAATTATAATAATCTCCAAGTGTCAAGGGTGGGACCAAGAGGAGATAATTGAATCACAGGGTCAGTTTCCCCCATGTTGCTTATGACTGTGAGTTTTCACAAGAGCTGATGGTTTCATAAGGGGCTTCCCCTTTCACTTAGCACTCATTCTCTCTCCTGCCACTGTGTGAAGAAGAACATGTTTTCTTCCCCTTCCCCCATGATTTTAAGTTTCCTATAGTCTCCTCAACCATGCTGAACTGTGAGTCAATTAAACCTCTTTCCTTTATAAATGACCCAGTCTGGGTTGTGTCTTTATTAGCAGCATGAGAATGGACTAATGCACCTTGCTTCCAGGTGGATGCAGTACTCTAGTCTCCATGTATTTCATTAGCTGTTATCCATCTAGTGATGATTTTGAGTATCCCAGTGGCCCAGGCTGAGAGCATTTGTGATAGTGGTAGTTCAGCTTTACCAGAGTTGGGCTTGCCATGTTGTTTCTTAGGTTAGAGGTGTGTTTGTTTATAAGATAGGTCAACCAACTTGCATTCTGCTTCACTGCAGTTAGTGCCACTCTGGCCAGGAGCATGGATATATATTTACTCGGCCAGCCTGGGGGTATGGCTGCCAGGAGGTCTGTTGAGCTGTTTTGTAGGCCCCAGACATGGCTGCAATGCTACTTAGTGGGGCAGGGGTCCTATTTGCTAGCAGAGGCCCTTGGGTCTGTTTTTCAGGCCCAGGATGCAGCTGATTGGTTTCTCCGCTCGCCTGGTGGTGTGTCTGTTATGAACATCCTGTGGGGCTATTTCTCAGACCAAGCACATGTGTACACAGCTGCTAAGTCAGCTTGGGATCATCTCATCCAGGGGCAGCCTGTTGGGCTGTGTATCAGGCCCAGCACATAGGCACACAGCTGCTTAGTTGTCCTGGGGGTTCGGATGGGGGTGTTTCTCTGGCTCAGAACACGATTGTACAACCTCTTGGCTGGCTTAGGTGTATATCTGATGGAGGTGGACCACAAGGCTTTTTCTGAGGCTTTTCATACAGGCACAGAGATGCTCAGCTGAGATTCTTATCTGAGAATACACCTTTTGGGGTGGCCTGCAGGGCTGTTTCTCAATCCTGAAATGTGGGGTTACAGCTGCGAGGCTGGCCTGGAGGTGTGTCTGCCAGGGACAGCCTGTGGGGCTGTTTCTCATGTCTGAGATTTAGGTGCCCAGCTCTTGATTAGCCTGGGCATTTGTCTGCCAGAGGTGGCCCAGCAGATTCCTTCTCAAGCCCTGAGCATGTGTATATAGTTGCTGTGTGCTCCTGGAGGTCTGTCAGCTGCCAGGTAACTCACAGACTTTTCCTACTTAGGGGAAGGCGTGCAATAGTTTGGCTCCCTCAATGGCAGGTTTGCCCTGGGCAAGACTGCCAGACTTTTCTTCCAGCTAGACATGCTGGCAGTAGGACCGGAGTCACAGGCAGTCCTGGGCCCAGGCTCTGCACAGCTGGGGTTGTGTTATTTAGCCACCTGTGTGGGCTTGGTGTAATGAAAATGAAGCCCCAGTGTTGAAGAGGTGCAGTGGCTGCTGTACCCCAGACTGGATTATACTCCAGAGGTAGCACTTGTCTTAAGGTGGTGCTGTGCTGCAGCATCTTGACTCACAAGGGGTGATTGGGAAGTGGAAAGTGTACATTTTATGCTGCTAATCCAGAACAGTGCAGCCGTGTGAATTCCTCTTTGCACTCCAAACTGGGCTCAGGGCTTGCAAGGACTGTGGGATTGTCCTATAGTAAGAACTGTAGGTATTTCTGGTGGCAATGGAGGCTGGTGGGGTTCTTCTGCTTACCTTTTTCCCACAGAGAATTCCCTCCTGTCTCTGGGCCAGTCCAATCCAGGTGGAGGAGATGGGGCTACAGAGGATGGGCGTCTACATTGCCACCCTCCTGGGCTTCCAGTCCCCCACGGTCTTTTCTTGTGGGAGAGATGAGTTTCAAATATCTCTAGTCAGTCATCTTGCTAATTGTCATTCTGTGTATTGATTTCGTATCTGCAACTTCACTTAGTTTCTTAATTCCAATAGCTTTTTAAAAACTTCTTTAGAGTTTCCTAGAGGTAAGATCATGTTGTCTGCAAATGGATAATTTTACCTCCTCCTTTAGAATTTGGATGCTTCTTTTTTCCTTTTTTTTTTGCCCACTTGCTCTGGTTAGGACTGTCAGTGCTATATGACAAAAACCTCAATTACTTTTGCATTTACCTACTATGTTCAGTAGAAGTAGTAAACATGGGCATCTTTTTCTTTTTCCAGTTGTTACACAAAAAGCTGGAAGCTTTTCATGATCCCTTGTGTTTTAGTGGTATTAGTTGTCATGTCTTCGTTTTCATTTCAGATTTTACTTGTCATCTCTTTTTTTTTTCTTAGTCTTGCTAAAGATTTATTGATTTTATCTTTTCAAAAAACTAACTTTACATTTCATTGATCTTTTGTATTTTTATTCTTTTTTATTTCTGTTCTCATTTTTGTTATTTTTTCCTACTAATTTTGAGTTTATTTTGTTCCTACTTTTCCAGTTACTTGAGGGTGCAATGTGAGGTTGTTTATTGGAGATCTTTCTACTCTTTTGATGTATGCATTTATATAAACAGTACTGTGAGGTACAGACTTCTCTCATAGTGCTGCTTTTGCTGTATCTCATAGATTTTGGTATGTTGTGTTTCTGTTGTCATTTGTTTCGAAAATTTTTGACTTCTCTTTTAATTTCCTCATTGACCCATTGGTTATTCAGTAGCCTGTTGTTGAAGTTCCATGTATTTGTAAAGTTTCAGAAGTTCCTCCTGTTACTGATTCCTAGTTTAATACTGTTATGATTAGAAAAGATATTTGACATGATCTCTATCTTCTTAAGTTTGTTAAGACATATTTTGTGGCCTACCATGATCTGTCCTGGAGAATGTATATTCTGTAGCGGTTGGGTAGGATATTCTGTAAATGTTAGGTCCATTTGGTCTAGAGTTCAGTTTAAGTTCAAGGTGTCTTTTATGATTTTCTGTCTGCATAATCTGTTCATTGTTGCAAGGGGGATATTAAAGTCTTCTACTATTATTGTATTACATAATATTTTTCCCTTTAGATCTAATAATATTTGCTTTATATATTTGCATACTCCAGTTTTGGGTATGTACACACTTATAGTTGTTTTATCCTCTTGCTTAGTAGATTCCTTTATCACTATATAATAACCTTGTTTGTCCTTTTCATAGTTTTCTACTTGAAGTGTGTTTTATCTATTACAATCATAGCCACTGCTGCTCCCTTTTATTTTGCAACTCCTGCTCACTTTTATTTTGCTTAGAATGTATTTTCCATCTCTTTACTTTCAAATTGGATGTGTTCTTACAGGTAGAGTGAGTTTTGTAGGAGCATATAGTTGGATCTTGTTTTTTAATCTGTTCTGCCATTTCATATCTTTTAAATGGATAATTTAATTCATTTGCCTTCAAGGCTGTTATTGATAGGTAGGTACCTTCCATTTTGTTGATTCTGTTGTGGTTGTTTTGTAGATCTTTTGTTCTTTCTTTCATTCTTGTTTACCTTTGTGGTCTGGTGAGTTCTGTTTGCTTTTGCTGATAAGGTTTGATTTCATTCTTTTCTATTTTATGTATCTGCTGCATTTTGTTTGTTTGTTTGTTTGTTTTTGGTGGTTAACGTGTGGCTAATATAAATAATCTTGTAGTTAAAATAGACTAATTTAGTCTGAGAGAAAATTATCTTTGGTTGTATAAAAACCCACTAGACTTTTATCCACTTCTCACAAAACATTACTTTTACTTTAATTTACATTTTTGTATATTGTGGGTTCTTTTACAACTAATTGTAGCTGTAGTTATTTTTGACCATTTTGACTTTAACCTTCATAGTAGAGATTTGAATGATTATGAATTTACCTCTAGTAGTGAATTTATACTTTGATGTGTTTTCATAATAGTAATTGTTGTCATTTTGCTTCCAGTTGTATTCCTCCCTTAAGCATTTCTTTTAAGACTAGGGGTGATGAAGTCCTTGTACTGTTGCTCACCTGGGAAGGACTTTTTTTTCTATCTTTTCTGGAGGATAGCTTTGCTGTGTATAGTATTTTCGGCTGACAGTTTTTTTTCCCCCTATATAGCACTTGGAATATATCATCTCATTTTTATTTTGCCTGCAATGCTTTAGCTGAGAAATCTGATAGTCTAATGGAGATTCCCATGTATGTGGCTTCACTCTTTCTCTTGCTGCTTATAGTGTTCTATGTGTTTTGTCAGTTTGATTATTGATAAAATTTGGATGTTATCCCCTCTAAATTTCATGTTGAATTTGTAATCTACAGTCTTGGAGGTGGGACCTGGTAGGAGGTGACTAGATTATTGGGGCATAGCCCTCATGAATGGCTTAGTGCCATCTCCTTAGTGGTGAGTGAAATCACATAAGATCTAGTTGTTTAAAAATGTGTGGTACCTTCCCCCGTTCCCTCTCTCCCTATGTGAGATGCCTGCTCTCCCTTTGCCTTTAGCTTTGATAGTAAGCTTCCTGAGTCCTCATTAGAAGCTGAATAGATGCCAGTGCCATGCCTTCTATACAACCTGCAGAACTCTGAGCCAATTAAACCTCTTTTCTGTATAAATTACCCACCCTTGAATACTGCATTGTAGTGATTCAACAGCAGTCTAACATAGTTATAATGTTGCCAGGTGAGGAACTTTTGTTTTAATCCATTTAGGGACTTTTGAGCTCCCTGGATTTGGAGTCCATCTCTCTCTCAAGACTTACAAAGTTTTCTGCTATTGTTTTGTTAAATAGGCTTTCTGTGCATTTCTTCATCTGTTTTGCCTCTGGAACTCCTCTAATATATGTTAAGCATATTAACCAAATATATATGTAAAGATATATTTGCTTAATGATACCACATAAGTCCTTCTGGCTTACTTTTTCTTCTTATTTTTTCCTCCTTTGACATGGTTATTTCCAAAGACCTATCTTCAAGTTCAGAAATTCTTTCTTCTAATCTGCTGTTGTAGCTCTCAATTCCTAAGGTTCCAGGATCTTTGTTTGGTTATTTGCACATTTTCTTTGTTAAATTCATTTGTTAAATTCCTCATTTTGCAACATAATTGAAGTGTTTGTCTGTATGCTCTTGTATCTTGCCAAGTTTCCTTATGATTTTTATTTTGAATTCCTTCTTTGGCATTTCATAAATTTCCTATTCTTGAAGGGCTATTAAATAATTATTTTGCTTCTTTGGAAGTGTCATATTTTCTTGTTTATTTTTGTGTTTCATTTGTCCTTACTTTGATATCTGTGCATTTGGTGGACTTGTCACTTCTTCCAATTTGGTGCAATAGGTTTTGAAAGGAAAGACATCTTGTAGCTATTGTCCTAGGGTGTCATTAAGTAGTTTGTTAGCTTTGGTTCTGCATGTAGTCTCCATGCAGATTCTTCCACTGAAATCCACATCATCAATTTCTGCATATGCCTTAGTGGTCTAGACTGTGGGAATTTGTGGCAGTGGTGGCAAAGCTTTCTGGGTGTTGGGTTGGTTTTCAGGCCAAAGAGTCACATATGCAATGTATCCACTGGCTCCGGTATAGCCTCTCCAGTGGAGGGGGTCAGATGCTGGAGTTACGTACATCCCACTGGACCCAAGCTTTGAATAACTGGGATTATAGTGCTGTAGTCACAATTGTAAGCATGATAAAAAGGACACAGCCTCATGGATGGAGAGACAGCGTAGTCACTGGCCCTCAGAGAAAGGTACACTCTAGTTACTGGCTCCAGTTCTAAGATGACACTGTACTGTAGCGACTTGTGTCACTGAAAGTGAGGGGTGCACAATATGGGCTTATATTTTGGAGCAACGTAGCCATGTGAACTCTAGGCAGCTCACCCAGCTGTGATCACGGTCTGTGAGGGCTGCAGGATTCTCCTCTAGGTGACTGCAATGTAATGGAGCCACTGGAGATCTTCTGCTTACATTTTCCCCAACAAATGAAAGTCCTTCTTTGTTCCCAGTCAATCTTGGTGGAGGTGATGTAGTACCAGAAGCAGGGTGCTCTGCTCCCCTCTCTATGCTGCTATTCTGGGTGTTCATGCTTCACAGGGAATTCACCCCTCCCTTGTGGTACTCCAGTTCTCTTTTTAGGCACTATACTTGAATTTTAATTGTTTATTTATTGTTCTGGTCTTTGGTGGTGGTGTTGTTGCTAAGGGTATGAGTGCCAGGCATCTCTGGTCAGCCATCTTGTTGAAATCTCGAGTATGTAAACTGTATTATATTCCTTATCTCCAAATTTATTCTTTGGCATGTTTTAAAGGTAGTTTTATTGGCTCGCTTTTTTTTCTCCATATGGTAGTTAGATTATGGGCAAATAGATTAGATTTAGGAAGTTGCCATTATTCCATAGGAACCCTGGATTATTTTATATGACTTTGTTCACTGCATTTTCTCAAGGTACTGTGTACAAAGCTGAGTACTCACTAGATGGAGGTGTAGTAATTGTTCTGATGTGTCTGAAGGGGAAAGATTGCAGTCACCCTAGGAGGAAAAAACCTAAGAAAAAATCTGTGGATCATTTAAATTACTACCTTACAAATGATTCACACAACTTCAGTGCCTGTGTCTTTATTTTGGTTTGCAAATCTTCTGATGCCAAGAGAAGATCAAATGACTTAACAGTTCAATGTTAGGAGTCCATGAGACTTATTTCACTTTGAAATATGTCTGCATTATTTGGTCTGATAAAAACTGATATGGTGCAAATAGCAACAGTTTTTACATCGGATAGAAGTGAACTCAACTAACTGTTCTGTCACTTATTAACTTTGCAATTACATAAGCTTTTTGAGCTTCAATTTCTTGTATATAAAGTAGGAGAAAACAATTTCAGCATCATAAGGTTGTAGTAAGGTTTAAAATAAAAAGGGATAATATATGTGAAGTGATGGTAGGGCTTCCAAAATTGTAGCAATTACTGTTAAATTTGTGATGTGCAGACAATCTAGGACTGATTTAATTAAGAATGACTACATTTTCAGAATTCCATTGTGATTTTTTTCAAGTGGGCTTTCTCTCCACTTTCCACGTTAACTCTTTCATGCTGTCTTCTCACTCCTCACATTTATAGTCTTAGTTGAAAATACTCTTGCTCACACTTCGATGGAAAAATTCAAACCACAAGAAAAGAGCTCTCTCTTCCTTCTCATGTCGTATCTACAAAGCACTAAGATTCATACTCAAAGTTTTATTTTTCACAAGGGTGATGAGTTTTTGGTCTCATCAAATACCATTCTCTCCAAATGGGCTCTCTTGTACTTCACCCAGTGATATGGTTAGGCTTTGTGACCCCACCCAAATATGATCTTGAATTATAATCCCTGTAATCCCCATAGTCCCCACACGTCAAGGGAGAGACAAGGTGGAGGTAATTGGAGTGGGGGCAGTTTCCTCCATGTTGTTTTCATAATAGTGAGTTGTCACAAAATCTGATAATTTTATAAGGGGCTCTTCCCCCTTTGCTTGACAATTCTCCTTCCTGTAGCTTTGTGAAGAAGATGCCTTGCTTCCCCTTTGGTTTTCACCATGATTGTAAGTTTCCTGAGGCCTCCTCAGTCATGCTGAACTGTCAATGAAAGCTCTTGCCTTTATAAATTATCCAATCTTGGGCAGTTCTTTACAGCAGTCTGAAAATGGATTAATAGACCCTGCCTTTGCAAGGGCCTCTTTTTTTTGTATATCCCTTCTTTTTTTAGCATCATCAACCCTTTCCCCCTGGCTTATTCCTACCAGAACCCAAATAGACTCATTTCTTTTGTGCCAGTTTTCTGTCTAGATGATGATCTATTTATCTACTCCCTTTTATCACTGAATCTTGCAAAAAGACTTGTTGTCTTCACATCCTCATCTCTCACTCACTGTTTAATTAACTTCAGTATGATTTCATTCCCACTACTCCCCTGAGCCTGCTCTTGCCTTATTAATATCAATGACTCTCAGTTGCTGAGTGCGGATAGGTAAAATTTTATCCTTCTTTTGAATAATCTTTCCTTTTGGTTTCCAGGGCTCCTCACCAACTGGTTTTCCTTTTATTCTCTCATGTCACTTCTCAGCTTCTCCTGCTGGATCATCACTGTACCTGATGGCTAATCTCTTTAAAATTTTGTGCCTAGATGACTTTATTCATCTCAGTGGCATTATATACCATTTACTTGTTATTCTGATAACCTGCTATTCACGTTATTGGAGAAAGGGAGATCCCTAGTCCTAAGTAGTATGAGATGCCAAATACATGACACCCGACACTGGACAGAAGAGACTTATACTCACAGAAGTTTACTAGTTACACATATTTATGATTTGGGAGAGGAGGGTACCACATACCATGCAGGTGACATGGGGGTTGCACTTGGGAATAGAGTGAACCCTCAGGGGCTGTGGGAGGCAGGCTTTGTAGTAACAGGGTTGTAGGGGGGTCCCTGGGTTCCCACCAGAAGATGTGATTGGCCTGTTTGAAGAATTCTTCTGACTTGCAGAAAAGTGAAACCACTTAGGTTAAGGACTGAGTGGGGTGTAGCTGGTACAGGTGGGGACTAGCTGGGTGTGGGGCAGTTCTTGCAGAGTGTGGAGTGTATTTGAAGCCAGCAGGGAAAATGACGGTTAGGTCTTTGAACCCAACCCTTTTTCAGGCTCAAGGATGTTAAGGCAGCACTTAGAATTTTATATCTTTCAATATGCATATCTATTGTTCCAAAATGTGTGTCCTCATTACAAACCTTTCCTCTGGGCTCCAACTCCATTTTTTTTTTTTTTTTTTTTTTTGACAACTGCATCCTTGACATTTTCCACTGAGATGTCTCACAAATAAGTTAAACCTAACATGTCCCAGAGTTTTGATCCTCTTCTCTCTTACTTGTCATGTTTCCCCCTAGTTTTTCTTATCTCAGTTGATAGAATCATCATCTACTCGGCTGCACAAACTAGTAATATGGAAGTAATATTTATTTCTACCTTGCTTGATTTTCACAAACCATTGCATCAAGAACTCTGTTAGCTTTTTATCTAATTCCTGCCACACAGTCATCTACTTTATATTTCCAGCATCACCATTTTACCCAAGCTATCATCATCTTTCCCTTTGACAATTATAATAGCCTTCTAATGAGTCTTTCCAGTTTTGCTCTCCTTTTTCCAGTCTGTTCTCACATGGCAGTTATAGTGAACTTTTTAAAGTATCAGTCAGATTGTTGACTCTGGACTCTGTCTCTACCTCTCACAGAGTAGGCCCAACTTTCCTGGGTAGGAGTTAGGGCGGGGAGAGCAGTCTAAGCAATAAATGTTAAAATTGCCCTGATTGAAGACAAACTTACAAAGAGAACATGATTCCATTTCTCAGTCTGAGGTCCCTTGCCAAAGGTGGTATGTCATACCCAGACTCAAATTTACTTTCACGTGAACTCACATTGCTTCATCGTCCTAAAACCTCTTAGATGGAGCATATATTTCTCTGCTTCTGATTACTGTTTATTCCATTTGTGTGCTTTATTATTATCATATTATTATAGACATAGAGGGAAAGTTCATTTTCTAGGGTAAGCTGGGGTGGTACCTGGGGGTCAAACTCAAGTGGACACTGGTCCGTTTGGTCAAACTCCAATTGTGTTCTTAGCTCACCTCACCTTGTTGTTAAAAAAAAAAATGTATTTCTTCTGCAGTTTCTTCTTCTTTAGTTTGCCTGTTTCTCCACAAGATTTTGATAATGCATAGATTTCCTCCCCTCAATTCACAGATTTTTTGCCTATTCTATTTCTTTTGGTTAACTTTGATAAAATTTCCTTCTTGCAATCAATACTGCTCACTTAATACACATCATGTTATTCTACTACTTGGAATTCTTTAAGGACTTGCCACTGTGCATGGAATACAATCTAAACTTTGTATTATGACATTTGGTGGTTTGTAAGATACCGCCCGTGGCTCAGTTTCCAACCTCTTTCATTTCTGTCCCTTCTTTGCTCATTATACTCTGCCTGTCTGTGCTTCAGTTCCTTGAGTGCATCAAGCTCTTTATCACCTTAAGATGTTAAAAACGTGGTGTTTCCTCTGTCCGGTCTTCTTTCTGTCATTCATTTCATATGATTCTTTCTTATTCCTCAGGATACCTTCCTAATTTATATGAGGGTTCTTTTTCCTCCTTCTATTGTTCTACCTCATAGCATCTTGCTCTCCTTCTTTAAAATATGTATGGAAGTTTATAACATGTATGTGTTATGCATTGATGATTGTTTTCTACCCTTACTAGGAATAAGGGCTCTTACTTTGTTCATGACTGTACACCCAGTATCTGGAGCTTCTTTGCACATTATAGGGCTCAAGAAATATTTATTGAATGAAGAAAGGAAGAATGAGTAAATGAAAGAACATAATTGAAACACAGGAATTTATTTGTTGGTCAACTCTTTAGCAGTTGTTAAAATTTTTGTTGTCAGGCCCCTTTACACTCTTGAAAGTGATTGAGGCTTCCAATAACTTGTAAAAAATGCAGATTATATGTTACCATTTATCATATTGGAAGTTAAGAAACAATGATTAAAATCATATGTTGAGATAAATTTTATGAACTTTTAAAACAAAAAATTTGAGAAGATTGCCATTTTATGTTTTTGAAAATCTTCTAAATGACAACTTAGCAGAAGAAAGCTGGATTTTCTTTTCTGCTCCTCATTGTCTGTTTTCATATCACATACCATGTAGCCTCTGGAAAATTCCACCATACACTCCTGAATGAATGCAAGTGAAAAAGGCTGATAACATCCTAGTGTTATCATAAAAAACATCCCCTGAAAGAGTGTCCTGTGTTTTACTTGGAGAACTACTGGTTCAGATGATCATGCGTTTGTTAAGCAGAAGTGGAGCACACTCTTCCTAGACAGGTCACTCAGAAGTTTAGGTGACAGTCGGGGCAGTGTCAGATAGACAGGTGTAATGGTCAAGAGAACCAGATTCCAATCCAAGTTCTAAATACAACGTATACCATTACCTATGTATGTTTGTTAAACATCTATGGCCCTCGTTTCTCCCTCTGTAAATAACAAATGCCACAGGTTACTTATCTTTCACGACCGTTTATTTTCACAAGCCCTGCCTCACAAAAATTAATAGATGTAGGATTTTCTCTCTCTGAGAGTTCTTTCCTGGTGAATTTATTTTATCATTATGCCATCAGGGCTAAAGGGAAAGTACTGAACGATTAATGGTTTTGTAATGGTCTCTATTTTGGTTGGAAAGTGTGGAATTAGGTGAGAGAACTCTTGCTGTGATTATTTTCAGAAAACATTTTCCATGAAAATCAGTTATTCATGTAATATAAAGAAAGTCAGTTGCAATCTATTTCATATTGATTCTCTATTCACTGAAAAAGAAGAGACTAAATGGCTGTTTCAGTAATTCAGCTGCCCTGCCAACAGCTCTGCAGCAGCAAGAATGTCTTTTCTAATAAGGTGCTCCCTATATGGAGTCAGAGATAAATGTCATGACGGTTCTCTTGTCTCGTAGCCCTGTGACATTACTGTCCTGTTTTGCAAAGTTTCACTTCCGGTAGAACTGAGAGGCTCACACACTTATAAGGCACCAGAATTTGTAGTGAAAATGAGAGCTGTAATGTTAGGAAGTGTCACAGTTATTGTTTCTTCATATATTTAATAGATTAAAATATAAAAACAATGTGCTGATGACCAACTCCTCAAAGTGGCAAGATTATAATAAGCTGGATGTGTTTACAAATTATTTGACTCTCGTAACAGTTTCAGTAATTCCTGAAGTTGATAATAATTCTAAACGTATTTATAGCAGAGGAGTGTTAGCTACTACTATACTCCATTCCAAACACACATACTCATACCTCATACCCACCCCCCAACACATATTACCTGCATCCACACACCACCCATATAAGATAGAAATAAATAATCTAGAATAATAGGTAGTTATTCTGCCCTTTATCATACTCTCAATAATCTGATGTTTTATCCCTCCTTACTATAGACTTTCTCAAACTTGAACGTGCATCAGAATCACTTGGAAGGATTATGAAAATACAGAATTCTTGATACCGCGCAGACTTTCTGGTTCAAGGGTTTGAGGTGGGGTCACAGAATTCACATTTCTTACAAATGCATTGGTCCAAGGACTATGCTTTGAGAAATACTCGCTACAGAAGCCTCATAGATAGACATCATGGTTTCTGATAATGCTTTAGGCTCAGATATACCATGTTTAAATATTTACTCACTGCATGACCTAGGGCAGTTTTATCTCACTGTGTCTCATTTTTTTTCCTCTGAAAAATGGAAATAACATATCGCAAGGCTATTGCATGTGTTACCAGGGATCAGCGGTTTAAGCACAGTACACTGTGGTATTGGACTGGAGAGTATTCTATAGTTACTGTTCTTTTTTTTTTTTTATGCAATTCATAGTTTATTCTTATTTTAGCAATATAGCCATTTTTTGCCTAAAAGAAGACATCAAAAGCAAATATTTAAAGATTCTTTTGTAAAATATATATAGTAATCATCTATATGGATGTAGCAAATAATATTCTTACAATTGCAAATATTTTCATTGAATTCTTTAAATGTTCCAATCTGTCGTATAAAAATGTTGGATTATAATATCTGTGTGTACCATTTCTAGCTCTAAATTTCCCATCTGAAACCTTAGTGTTAGTAGAATTTGGTGAATTTTTTGAAAGCAGTTCTGGTCACAAAAATTCTTTCCTAGGAAAGAATATGCGACAATTAACAGGTCTATTCTTCAGAAGTTTGAGTCATACCAAGCCACACATGATTCATTGTTCATCTTTTAGTTTACTCTAGATGAAGAATTCACAAGATTTAAAAAAAATGAATACATTATCCCAGAATAAATTTTGGTCT
>NW_016803367.1:1474458-1494878 GCF_001698545.2 Rhinopithecus bieti
TGAGGTGTGGGGTGTCAGACTGCCCCTAGTGGGGGATGTCTCCCAGTTAGGCTACTCAGGGGTCAGGGACCCACTTGAGCAGGCAGTCTGTCCGTTCTCAGATCTCAACCTCCGTGTTGGGAGATCCACTGCTCTCTTCAAAGCTGTCAGACAGAGTCGTTTGTGTCTGTAGAGGTTTCTGCTGCTTTTGTTTTTGTTGTTGTTAACTGTGCCCTGTCCCCAGAGGTGGAGTCTACAGATACAGGCAGGTTTCCTTGAGCTGCTGTGAGCTCCACCCAGTTCGAGCTTCCCAGCGGCTTTGTTTACCTACTTAAGCCTAAGCAATGGCAGTCGTCCCTCCCCCAGCCTTGTTTTTGCCTTTCGGTTAGATTGCAGACTGCTGTGTTAGCAATGAGGGAGGCTCCGTGGGCGTGGGACCCTCCCGGCCAGGTGTTGGATATATTCTCCTGGTGTGCCCGTTTGCTTAAAGCACAGTATTGGGGTGGGAGTCACCCGATTTTCCAGGTGTTGTGTGTCTCAGTTCCCCTGGCTAGGAAAATTGATTCCCTTCCCCCTTGCGCTTCCCAGGTGAGGCAATGCCTCGTCCTGCTTCAGCTCTCGCTGGTCGTGCTGCAGCAGCTGACCAGCACTGATTGTCTGGCACTCCCTAGTGAGATGACCCCAGTACCTCAGTTGAAAATGCAGAAATCACTGGTCTTCTGTTTCACTTGCGCTGGGAGTTGGAGACTGGAGCTATTCCTATTCGGCCATCTTGCTCCGCCCCTCTTACTGTTCTTAAGAATTATCTTCAATTCAGGGTTGGGTTTTCTGAATGTCTCAAATGTGGCCATTATATGTTGTTGATTAAAAATTGATCTCCGGGCTGGGCGCAGTGGCTCACGCCTGTAATCCCAGTACTTTGGGAGGCTGAGGAGGGTGGATCACAAGGTCAGGAGTTCAAGACCAGACTGGCCAAGATGGTGAAACCCTGTCTCTACTAAAAATACAAAAAAAATTAGCTGGGTGTGGTGGTGGGCACCTGTAGTCCCAGCTACTCAGGAGGCTGAGGAAGATAATTGCTTGAACCTGGGAGGTGGAGGTTGTAGTGAGCTGAGATTGTGCCACTGCACTCCAGCCTGGGTGACAGAGCAAGACTCTGTCTCAAAAAAAAAAAAAAGTTATCTCCAAGATTTAGATACCCAGCCAAAAGTTAGAAATTGACAGCGCAATGATATTTGCACCATTGCAAAGTACCATTGCATAAATCAGACTGACTTATTTTATTAACATCAGGGAAATAACTACATGTTTTGGTTTCCAACAAAAATTATAATTAATTATGTTAATTAAGTAATAATATTAGCTTTCCACATACCTTACAATATTTTGGCTCAAACTCCATTGTATATATTCCTTAGCATTTATCACACAGATCAGATTTTCTCTGTATATGTGTTTCAGAGTATCGCACTAAATGTAGCATCTCATCTGCCTCTCATACTTCATCAGTATTAGTGAAGAAAGGATCCTGAGACTGTAAACACTTTTCTCAAGACCCCTTTCTCTTTTTACCGACACATGCTGCATCCCTAATGTATCCTGCTTAAGGACCCAAGACCAATCCCATTTTCCACTTTATTTTTGATTTTATCAGTTACTCTGTGATCTCTAAGACTTTGAAGTCATTCTTCATCATCTAAATTTATCCTTCATCCCCATAAGGGTGTGGGACTCAGTGTCTGTTAACAGCACAACTCTGCGTTCTTAACCTATTTCCCAAACATTCTTTAACCTTCTCACTGTATGAAACTTGACTCTAAGGAAATGGCTATGAAGCTATTTTAAGAAGGTTTTTTTTTTTTTTTTTTTTTTTTTTTTTTTTTTTTTTCTTTCTGCACTCTTCTGTTACTGGGCCTGGAGATAAGCATATACTCTCTTGGCACCTTTCGGACAATTCTCCTTAAAAATATCTAGCTTTAAGTTCCAACTATTATATTATGCCTTTTATTACTCCACCTTGTTGCAGGCATCTACACATCCCCAGGTCTTTCTCCTTCACATTTTTTCAAACTCAGCACCTAGCACATTGTTTTTCTCAATACATAGACATATATATAAAATATATATGTGTATATATGTATGTGTGTGTATTTATATTATTTTTCACATATCTGCTACCTCTTTTTTTTTTCACCTCCTCCCCTCCAGTGATTGTATTTTTTTTTTTACCCTATCTCAGGCATATACTTCTATGGTCATGACCAAGATGTTGGCATTGTCTATAATTGCTCTTCTCCATAATCTTCATTTTAAGCATTACACTCTCCAAACACCACTCCCATTTTTCCAACTTACTTCTTCCACTGCCCTGACACTAAGAATTCTTAAATCCTACCAGTATCCTACATTCCACTGCTTTTGCTACCTTTACAATATTTCTCGCATACCATGTGCTCTCACTTCCACTTTCACATAGAGTCTTTGCCTGATCATTATAATCACTCCCTTCGGCATACCTTCATGGCCACTGTCTGTGCATTGACATTTTCTGGAAAAAATCTCAAACCTGGCTAAGTCTCATCCTTTTTCTACTCCACAGAGTTTAAAAAAAAAAAAAGTTGACTGCTTTTGTGCTTATTTATATTGCATTTATCTTATTATTGGTGAAATGTCTGTACCTTTATTGAAGGCCAGCCCCTTTGCTTTTATACTGCAGCCCATCTCCTCTTGAGGATATGACTCTAGTAGCACTCTAGAAGCAGAAGCATTGTTGTGCTTCTCTTGTGTCATCAATTTCTTACTCTTATTGGTATTCAAATAAGCTGTAATCGTATACTAAAAATAAAACTTGCTCAACTTCACATTTCTCTCTAGTTTGTTCCATTTCTTTGAGCTTCTTTCAGCAAAACTACTGAAAAGAATTACCTGTGCATGTTGCCTCAATATATATAGTTCCCTTTCCCCATTCTTGCTTGAACTCAAATCAGTCAGGCCTTATCTCTACCCTTCTATAGAAGTCATAAGCTACTGTCATATTGTTAAACACAGAGGTCAATTCCTAGTCCTTGTCGTACCTAATCTATCATTTGATCACTTGTTCAATCTTTGTTTTTTTTTTTTCTTTTTTTTTTTAACAGCCTCTGGGTTTCTTGTCTTAGTCCTTTTCACTGCTATAACAAACTAGCACAGACTGGGTGCCTTATAAACAACAAATTTATTTCTTACAATTCTAGGGGCTTAGAGGTTCAAGGTCTAGGTGCTGGCATATTTGGTGTCTGGAGAGGGCCCACTTCCTCTGAGCGACAGCTGTCTTTTCATTGTAATGTCACATGGCAGAAGGGAAAAACGAGCTCTTTGTGGTCTCTTTTTGTGAAGAGCACTAGTGTTATACGTGAGGGCTCTTCCCTCTTGACCTGATCACCTTCCAAAGGCTGCACCTCTAATATTATCACATTGGAGGTTAGGATTTAAACACAGACATTTTGGGGGGCACACATATTTGGACCATAGCACTGTTTCATTGGCAATTAACTTTTGGTTTGCTTTCTCCTCATTTCTAAGATCTATGAATATTGGAATATTCTAAGGTTCAAGCATCAGACTTCTACTAGTTTTCACACTCACTCACTGGCTCACCTTATCTGATGTAAAGACTTCAACTACTATCAATGAGCTGATGACTTCCAAATGTATATCTCTATACTCGGAATATAGACTTGTGTGTTTTATGACCTATTCAGCTCTCCCTACAGATGTCTAATAGCTGTTGAAGTGTATTGTGTCTAAAAAGAAATCCAGTCATACTATTTTTAGTTTTGTTTTGCCTTGCCTTTTACATCTTGATAAGTCATCTTTCCACTTGCATAAGCAAAACATCGTGAAGTCATCCGTCATCTTTATGTAGTATTTATTGACAAATACTGTCAAGTCTACTTTTAAAAAACATCTAGAATATGACCACATGCCACAATAAGTATGCCAATCCCCACGCTCTGCTGGTTGTAATTTTCCTTTACCTACCCAAATCCTATAAAACGGCCCCACCCCTATCTCCCTTCATTCACCCTCTTTTCAGACTCAGCTCGCCTGCACCCAGGTGAAATAAACGGCGTTGTTGCTCACACAAAGTCTGTTTGGTGGTTTCTTCACACACAAACACACACACACACACACACACACACACACGTGAGACATTTGGTGCTGAAGACCTGGGTCAGCAGGACTCCTTCGAGAGACCAGTACCCTGTCCTCGCCCTCACTCTGTGAAGAGATCCACCTATGACCTTGGGTCCTCAGACCAACCAGCCCAAGGAACATCTCACCAATTTCAAATCGAGTAAGCGGTCTTTTCACTCTCTTCTGCAGTCTCTCTTGCTACCTTTCAATCTCCCTGTCCTTCCAATTCCAAGTCTTTTTCCTCTCTAGTAGAGACAAAGGAGACACATTTTATCCGTGGACCCAAAACTCCGACACCAGTCATGGACTCGGGAAGACAGCCTTCCCTTGGTGTCTGACCACCGCGGGGACGCCTGCCTTGGTCATTCCCCGACATTCCCTTGGTGGCAAGTCAGTCACGGGGACGCCTGCTTTGGCTGCTAACCCACGTTGCAGCCCAGGGCTGCTGACCCACCCCCTTCTCTGTGTCTCTACCTTGCTCTTTAAACTTACCTCCTTCACTATGGGCAAACTTCTGCTCTCCATTCCCCCTTCTCCCTTAGCCTGTGTTCTCAAAAACTTAAAACCTCTTCAACTCACACCTGACCTAAAACCTAAGCACCTTATTTTCTTCTACAATGCCGCTTGACCCCAATACAAACATGACAGTGGTTCCAAATAGCCAGAAAACAGCACTTTCGATTTTTCCATCCTACAAGATCTAAATAATTCTTGTTGTAAAATGGGCAACCAGTATGCGGTGCCTGACGTCCAGGCATTCTTTTACACACCGGTCCCTCCCTAGCCTCTGTTTCCAATGCAACTCGTCCCAAATCTTCCTTCTTTCCCTCCCGCCTGTCCCCTCAGTCCCAGCTCCAAGCATCGCTGAGTCTTTTCCAATCTTCCTTTTTTACGGACGCATCTGACCTCTCCCCTCTTCACCAGGCTGCTCCTTGCCAGGCTGAGCCAGGTCCCAGTTTTTCCTCAGCCTCCGCTCCCCCACCCTATAATCCTTTTATCACCTCCCCTCCTCACACCTGGTCTCGCTTACAGTTTCCTTCCTCGACTAGCCCTCCTCTACCTGCCTAGCAATTTCCTCTTCACTTGATCTTAGCCAAAAGGCCGAGAAGCGATGCAATTCCCTCTTAAAAGGGTGACTGGAGCTAAAGACATAGTCAAGGTTAATGCTCCTTTTTCTTTATCTGACCTCTCCCAAATCAGCGTTTAGGCTCTTTTTCATCAAATATGAAAAACCCAGCCCAGTTCATCGCTTGTTTGGCAGCAACCCTGAGACATTTTACAGCCCTAGACCCTAAAAGGTCAAAAGGCCGTCTTATTCTCAATATACATTCTATTATCCAATCCACTCCCTACATTAAATAAAACTCCAAATATTAGAATCTGGCCGTCAAACCCCACGACAGGAATTAATCAACTTTGCCTTCAAGGCGTACAATAATAGAGAGGAGGCAGCCAGATGGCAACACATTTCTGAATTACAATTACTTGCCTCCACTGTGAAAGAAACCCCAGCCACATCTCCAGCACACAATAACTTCAAAATGCGTGAACCGCAGCTGCTGGGGTTCATCCAGGACCTCCTCCCCAGGAGCTTGCTTCAAGTGCCGGAAATCTGGCCACTGGGCCAAGGTATGCCCCCAGCCTGGGATTCCTTCTAAGCTGTGTTCCATCTGTGTGGACCCCCACTGGAAATCGGATGGTTCAACTCACCTGGCAGCCACTCTCAGAGCCTGGGAACTCTGGCCCAGGACTCTGACTCCTTCCCAGATCTTCTCGGCTTAGTGGCTGAAGACTGACGCTTCCTGATCGCCTCGGAAGCCCCCTGGACCATCACGGATGCCGAACTTCCGGTAACTCTCACAGTGGAGGGTAAATCCGTCCCCTTCTTAATCAATACACAGGCTACCCACTCCACGTTACCTTCTTTTCAAGGACCTGTTTCCCTTGCCTCCATAACTGTTGTGGGTATTGACGGCCAGGCTTCTAGACCCCTTAAAACTCCCCAACTCTGGTGCCAACTTGGACAACATTCTTTTATACACTCCTTTTTAGTTATCTGCACCTACCCAGCTCCCTTTTTGGTCGAGACATTTTAACTAAATTATCTGCTTCCCTGACTATTCCTAGGCTATAGCCATACCTCATTGTCGCCTTTTCCCCCAGTTCGAAGCTTCCTTCACATCCTCCCCTTGTGTCTCCCCACCTTAACCCACAAGTATAGGACACCTCTACTCCCTCCTTAGTGATGAATCATGCACCCCTTACCGTCCCATTAAAATCTAATCACCCTTACCCAGCTCAATGCCAATATCCCACCCTATGGCATGCTTTAAAAGGAATAAAGCCTGTTATCACTCGCCTGTTAATGCATGGCCTTTTAAAGCCTATAAATTCTCCTTACAATTCCCCCATTTTACCTGTTCTAAAACCAGACAAGCCTTACAGGTTAGTTTAAGATATGCCCCTTATCAACCAAATTGTTTTGCCTGTACACCCCATGGTGCCAAACCCATATACTCCCCTATCCTCAATACCTCCCTCCACAACCCAGTATTCTGTTCTGGATCTCAAATGTGCTTTCTTTACTATTCCTTTGCACCCTTCATCCCAGCCTCTCTCTGCTTTCACTTAGACTGACCCTGACACCCATCGGGCTCAGGAAATTACCTGGGCTGTACTGCCACAAGGCTTCACAGACAGCCCCCATTACTTCAGTGAAGCCCAAATTTTTTCCTCATCTGTTACCTATCTTGGCATAATTCTCATGAAACACACGTGCTCTCCCTGCTAATCTCCCAAACCCCAATCCCTTCTACAAAACAACAACTCCTTTCCTTCCAAGGCATGGTTAGTGCAGTCAGAATTATTACACAACAGTGGGACCGTGCTCTGCAGCCTTTTTATCCAAACAGCTTGACCTTACTGTTTTAGCCTAGCCCTCATGTCTGTGTGCAGCGGCTGCCGCTGCCCTAATACTTTTAGAGGCCCTCAAAATCATAAACTATGCTCAACTCACACTCTGCAGTTCTCATAACTTCTAAAATCTATTTTCTTCCTCACACCTGATACATAGGCTTTTTGCTCCCCGGCTCCTTCAGCTGTACTCACTCTTTGTTGAGTCTCCCACAGTTACCATTGTTCCTGGCCAGGAAGTCAATCTGGCCTCCCACATTATTCCGGATGCCACACCTGACCCCCATGACTGTATCTCTCTGATCCACCTGACATTCACTCCATTTCCCCATGTTTCCTTCTTTTGTGTTCCTTACCCTTTTCACACTTGGTTTATTGATGGCAGTTCCACCAGGCCTAATTGCCACTCACCAGCATAGCCTGCCTTTGCTATAGTATCTTCCACATCTATCACTGAGGCTACCACTCTGCCCCCCTCCACTACCTCTCAGCAAGCTGAGCTCATTGCCTTAACTTGAGCCCTCACTCTTGCAAAGGGACTACACGTCAGTGTTTATACTGACTCTATGCCTTCCATATCCTGTATCACCATGATGTTATATTGGCAGAAAGAAGTTTCCTCACTATGCAAGGGTCCTTCATCATTAATGCCTCTTTAATAAAAACTCTTCTCAAGGCCAATTTACTCCCAAAGAAAGCTGGAGTCATTCACTGCAAAGGCCATCAAAAGGCATCAGATCACATTACTTAGGGCAATGTTTATGCTGATAAAATAGCTAAACAAGCAGCTAGCATTCCAACTTGTATCCCTCATTGCAGTTTTTCTTCTTCTCATTTGGTCACTCCCACCTACTCCCTCACTGAAACTTCCACCTATCTCTTCCCACATAAGGCAAATGGTTCTTGGACTAAATAAAATATCTCCTTCCAGTCTCACAGGCCCATTCTATTCTGTTGTCATTTCATAACCTCTTCCATGTAGGTTACAAGCCACTAGCCTGCCTCTTAGAACCTCTCATTTCCTTTCCATCGTGGAAATCTGTCCTCAAGGAAATCACTTCTCAGTGTTCCATCTGCTATTCTACTACTCCTCAAGAATTTTTCAGGCCCCCTCCTTTCCCTACATATCAAGCTCAGGGACTTGCCCCCGCCCAGAACTGTCAAATTGACTTTACTCACATGCCTCGTGTCAGGAAACTGAAATGCCTCTTGGTCTGGGTAGACACTTTCACTGGATGGATAGAGGCCCCTTTCCCACAGGGTCTAAGAAGGCCACCACGGTCATTTCTTCCCTTTTGTCAGACATAATTCCTCGGTTTGGCCTTCCCACCTCTATACGATCTGATAACAGACCAGCCTTTATTAGTCAAATCACTGAAGCAGTTTTTCAGGCTCTTGGTATTCAGTGGCGCCTGGTTTTACCTCAAACTGCCACCCTTAAGTCTCTAAGTGGATAGAAGATCTTCAGTGACAAAGTACACTCCAATACTTTCACCCTGATGAAGTCCTATACTTTTATACTTACTCTTATTCTCGTTCCTGTTCTTGTGCCACCCTCTGGCTCTCCCCAGCTATCTCCACCACACTATCAAACTCACACTCTCCTAGCCATTGCTAATACTTCTTTAACAAGCAGTTGCTGGTATGCATTTCTCTTTCCTCCATAATTGTGGAGGCCTCAACTTAGTCACTGCTAAAAAAAGAGGACTCTGTATATTTGTAAATGAAGAGTGCTGTTTTTACCTAAATCAATCTGGCCTGGTGTATGACCACATAGAAAAACTCAAGGATAGAGCCCAAAAACTCACCAACCAAGCAAACAATAACGTTGAACCCCCTTGGACATTCTCTAATTGGATGTCCTGGGTCCTCCCAGTTCTTAGTCCTTTAATACCTGTTTTTCTCCTTCTCTTATTCAGAGCTTGTGTCTTTCGTTTAGTTTCTCAATTCATACCAAACCGCATCCAGGCCATCACCAATAATTCCATACGACAAATGCTCCTTCTAACAACGCCACAATATCACCCCTTACTACAAAATCTTCTTCAGCTTGATCTCTCCCACTCTAGGTTCCCATGTCACCCCAATCCCGCTTGAAACAGCCCTGAGAAACATCACCCATTATCTCTCCATACTACCTCCAGAAATTTTCACCACACCAACACTTTACCATTATTTTTTTTTTATTAATATAAGAAGACAGGAATATAAAACGACCCCACCCCATCTCCCTTTGCTCACTCTTTTTGGACTCAGCTCACCTGCACCCAGGTGAAATAAACAGCCTTGTTGCTCACACAAAGCCTGTTTGGTGGTCTCTTCACACACACATGTGTGAGACACACTACATCTACTGTGACCTCGTTTATAACACATGATTTCTGGCTTGGACACACTACATCTACTGTGACCTCATTTATAACACATGATTTCTGGCTTTTGTGTTGTTTCCCAAACCTACTAGGTATGCTACTAACTCAGGAATGTTGCACTTCCATTTTCTCTGGCATCTAATGCCCTTCCCCCAGAAATCTGCAAGGCTTACGTTCTCAGTCCTATCAGGTCTTTCACCTCATGTCATGCTATCGTCCTGACAATACTGTACTACCCTTTCTTGCCCACTCCTCCCCATCCTTACCATATTTTGTTTTTCTCCATAGCCATTGTCATCAACTGATAAAAGGTATTTTGTATTTACCAGTGTGTTTACTTACTGCCTGCCTCTCTTAACGAGAGTGTAAGTTAAGTTACCTGAGTGGTACAACTTTGAGTTTACTGTCCTTTGCACATAGTAGGTGCATGATAAATATTTGTCAAATGATTTGAATTAATTAACTTCACATTAACACCAAAGATGACTGAGGCGCTAAGTTAAATAAACCATGTAAACTGTAACTGGTTTTTATTGTTTATTTTATTATTTATGTATTTATGTATTTTAATTTTACTTTAAGTTCTGAGATACAAGTGCAGAATGTGTACGTTTGTTACTGTGACGAGGGAAAGAGGACAGTTCTGAATCCCTGATGCCACCTCTCTCCCAACTCTTGTCAGTGGTTGGGTGGCACAAAGAGAGAGTCTGTGCACTTGGGAGAGGGAGAGCACAGCAGCTGTGAGACACTAAATTGAACTCATTGCTGGCCCATTGTCACAGGATCCTTAGGGTGTCACTTTTGCAGCCGGAAACCTCTGTAACCAGTGGTGCCTTTGCCCGTTTTGCTCGGGCCCACCGGTCTTGTTCTGCCCACTTGGCCCAGTAGGTTGTGTTCTGCTCATGCTACCAGCCTGGATCCCATGCTTGCAAAGGGTGAGCCAGGTGTGGAGTGGTGAGGGGTGTGTGAGTGAGCACAGTGTCCAGCCACTGCTCACAGCCGGGGTGCTGGCTGCATGCAAGGCTGTGGCTGGACCATATGTACCACAAGCAGCTTCCACTGCAGGCACCAGGGAATTTGGTGTTGCCCTTAAGAGAAGGTCACAAGTTTGGCTGGATTCACTACCTGCTGAATGTAGAGACTAAGGGCCTTGAGAGAACATAGGTGGCAGCTAGGGAGTGGTTACAGCCAGCCTTTGGCAAGAGCCAATGCTGTACTGGCTTCAGTTCTGAACCAGCACAGTTTTGTGGTAGTGGCCAAAGGAATGTTTATGTTACTTCATCCAGAGCTTCAGGCAGCTCAGAACAAAGACTGTGTGTGTTTGGGATAAAGTAAGGGAAGAGAACAGGGGTCTGTGCCTGGTAATCTATAGAATATTTTTCCAGCTCTTATCCAAGACCATCAAGGGGATACCCCTAAGAGTCTGTGGGAACCACAATATTACTGGACTTGAGGTGCCCCCTAGTGCAGATACTGCTTAGAATACAATATTCAAATCCTCTTGAGTATCTGAAAAGCCTTCCCAAGAAGGATGAATACAAACAAGCCTAGACTGAGAAGACTACAATAAATATATAACTCTTTAATACTCAGACATACACAAAAATCCCCCACAAGCATCAAGACCATCCAGGAAAACATAACCTCACAAAATGAATGATATAAGTCACCAGGGACCAATTTTGGAAAAACAGCGGTATGTAACCTTTCAGACAGATAATTCAAAATAGCTGTTTTGAGGAAACTCACATAAATTGAAGATAACACAGAGAAGGAATTCAGAATTCTATCAGATAAATTTAACAAAGAGGTTGAAATATTTAAAAAGAATCAAGCAGAAGTTCTGGAGTTGAAAAATGCAATTGATATACTGAAGAATGCATCAGAGTCTTTAAGTAGCAGAAATAATCAAGCAGAAGAAAGAATTAGTGAGCTTAACAGATTATTTGATAATACACAGAAGTGATAAAAGAAAAAAGACTGAAAAACAATGAAACACACCTATTAGATCTAGAAAATAGCCTCAGTAGGGAAAAATGAGAGTTACTGAACTTAAAAAGAGGGTAGAGGGAGAGAGAGGGGTAGAAAGTTTATTGAAAGTGCAAATAACAGAGAACTTTCTAAACCTAGAAAAAGATATTCATATCCAAGTACAAGAAGGTTATAGAACATCAAGCAGATTTAACTAAAGAAGAAAACTTCAAGGTATTTAATAATCAAACTTCCAAAGGTCAAGAGGATAAAGAAATAATCCTAAAACCAGCAAAAGAGAAACAACAGCAAATAACATGCAATGGAGCTCTAATATGTCTGGCAGCATATTGTTTAGTGGAAACCTTGTAGGCCAGGAGAGAGTGGCATGATATATATAAAGTGTTGAAAGAAAAAACATTTAACCTAGAACAGTGTTTTGAGCAAAAATATTCTTCAAACATGAAGGATAAATACTTTCCTAGACACCTGAGGGATGTTTTCAGCACCAGACCTGTTCTATAAGAAATGCTAAAGGGAGTACTTCAATCAGAAAGACAAGGACATAAATGAGCAATAAATCATTTGAAGGTACAGAACTCACTGGTGTTAGTAAGAACACAGAAAACCACAGAATCTTATAACACTGTAACTGTGGTGTGTAAACTACTCTTATTTTAAATGGAAAGACTAAAAGATGAACCAATCAAGCATACTAACTACAATGACTTTTCAAGACATAGATAGTACAATGAGATATAAATAGAAACAACAAAAAGTTAAAATGTAGGGCGACAAAGTTATGGTGTAGAGTGTGTTTTTTGGTTTTCTTTTTGTTTCTTTGTTTATGAAACCAGTGTTGAGTTTCTATCAGCTTAAAATAATAGGTAATAGGTTATGAGATGGTTTTTGTAAGCCTCATGGTAACCTCAAATAAAAAACTACAATGGATACACAAAAAATAAAAAGCAATAAATGAAATCACACCATTAAAGAAAATCACCTTCACTAAAAGATAGGAAAAAAGGAAAGAAAGAAGACCACGAAACAACCAGGAAACAATTTTAAAAATGGCAGGAGTAAATAATTATCAATAATAACATTGCATATAAATAGACTAAACTTACCAATCAAAAGAGAGAGTGGTTGAATGAATTAAAAAACTAGACCCAATGATCTGTTGCCTACAAGAAACATATTTCATATGGAAAGATACACATAAACTGAAAAGAGATGGAAAAATATATTCCATGTCAGTGGAAACCAAAAAAAAAAAAAAAAAAAAAAAAAAAAAAAAAAAAAAANGATAGGAAAAAAGGAAAGAAAGAAGACCACGAAACAACCAGGAAACAATTTTAAAAATGGCAGGAGTAAATAATTATCAATAATAACATTGCATATAAATAGACTAAACTTACCAATCAAAAGAGAGAGTGGTTGAATGAATTAAAAAACTAGACCCAATGATCTGTTGCCTACAAGAAACATATTTCATATGGAAAGATACACATAAACTGAAAAGAGATGGAAAAATATATTCCATGTCAGTGGAAACCAAAAAAAAAAAAAAAAAAAAAAAAAAAAAAAAAAAAAAAAAAGGGGGGGGATATTTTTAAAAAAAAAAAAAAAAAAAAAAAAAAAAAAAAATTATCAACTGGGAGAAAAAAAAAAAAAAAAAAAAAAAAAAAAAAAAAAAAAAAAAAAAAGGAGTGGGTATATTTGCATCAGACAAAATAGACTTTAAGACAAAACTATAAAAAGAGACAAGGTTACTATTTAATGATAAAGGGACTAATTCAGCAAGATAGTATAACAATTATAAATATGTATCACCTAACCCTAGAGCACTAAGATATATATAGGAACTATTAGAAGTAAAAAGACCCCAATACAATAATAGCTGGAGACTTCAACACCCCACTTTCAGCATTGGACAGATCTTCCAGATAGAAAATCACCAAAGAAACATCAGAGTTAATCTGTACTATAGAACAAATGGATCTAATACATATTTATAGAACATTTCAGCCAACACCGGCCAAATACACATTTTTTCCTCTGCAGCACATGCTGCATCATTCTTAGGGATACATTATATGTTAGGTCACAAACAAGTCTTAAAACTTTCAAAAAATGAAGTAATATCAAGCGTCTTCTCTGACCACAATGAAATAAAATTAGAAATCAATAGCAAGAGGAATTTTGGAAACTATACAAACACAATGAAATTAAGCAATATGCTCCTGAATGACCAGTGGGTCAATGAAGAAATTAAGGAAATTGAAACATTTCTTCAAATAAAGGTTAATAGAAACACAACATACCAAAACCTATGGGATACAGTGAAAGCAGTATGAAGAGAGACGTTTATAGACATAAGTTCCTGTATCAAATGATGCTGAAAAAGTATTTCATTAAATTCAATGTCCCTTCATGATTAAAAAAAACTCTTAAAAAGGGTATAGAAGGAACATATCTCAACACAATAAATGCCATAGATGACAGATCCTCAGCTAGTATCATCCTTAATGTGGAAAAACAAAGCCTTTCCTCTAAGAGGGAAAACATGACAAGGATGCCCACTTTTACCACTGTTAGTCAACATAGTATTGGAAGTCCTAGCTATAGCAATCAGACAAGAGAAAGAAATAAAGGGCATCCAAATTGAAAAGGAAGAAGTCAAATTATCCTTATTTGCATATGATATGATCCTATATTTGGAAAAACCCAACTACTCCACCAGAAAGCTATTAGAGCTGACAAATGCAGTAAAGTGGCAGGACACAAAATTAACATACAAAAACCAGTAATAGTTCTATATGCCAACAGTGAATAATCTGAAAAAGAAGTCAAGAAACTAATCCCATTTATAATAGCTGCAGATAAAATATCTAAGAATTAACCAAAGTGAAAGATCTCTACAATAGAAACCAGAAAACATTGATGTAACAAATTGAAGAAGACACAAAAATATCGAAAGACACTCCATGATTGTGCATTGAAAGAATCAATATTGTTGAAGTGTTCATACCACCCAAAGCAATATATAAATTCCATGCAATCTCTATCAAAATACCAATGACGTTCTTCACAGAAATAGAAAAAATAATTCTAAAATTTACTTGCAACCATAAAAGACCCCAAATAGCCAATGGTATCATAAATCAAAACAACAAAACTGAAGAAATCACATTACCTGACTTTACATAACTGTAGTTACCAAAACGGCATGGTACTGGCAGAGAAACAGACATACAAGTCAGTGGAACAGAATAGAGAACCCAGAGGTAAATCTGTACATCTCAGTGAACTCATTTTGACAAAGGTGCCAATAATGTGCATTGGGGGAAAGGACAGTCTCTTCAATAAATGGTTCTGAGAAAACTGGATATCCACATGCAGAAGAATAAATCTAGACCTCTATCTCTCACCACATACAAAAATCAAATCAAAATGGATTAAGGACTTAAATCTAAGATCTCAAACTATTGAACCTACTTAAAAGAAAGTTTGCGGAAACTCTCCAGGACATTGAATTGGGCAATGATTTCTTAACTAATACCCCACAAGCACAAGCAGACAAACTAAAAATGGACAAATGGTATAATATCAAGTTAAAAAGCTTCTGCACAGAAAAGGAAACAAGGCAAAGACAACCCACAGAATGGGATACAAATTTTTCAAACTATGCTTCTGAAAAGGTATTAATAACCCGAGTGTAGAAGGAGCTCAAATCTATAGGAACAAATCTAATAATTTTAGTAAATATTGGGGGAACCCAATATCTTCCATAAGTGTTGGCCGGCTGTGAAATAGAGACAGTACAAAGAGACGAATTTTACAGCTGGCCACCGGGGGTGACGTCACGTATCGGTAGGACTGTGATGCCCACCTGAGTCTCAGACAAGCAAGTGTTTATTAAGGGTTTCAAAAGGGGAGGGGGTGTAAGAACAGGGGGTAGGTACAAAGATCACATGCTTCAAAAGGCAAAAAGCAGAACTACCAGTAAGGGTCTAGCAACGATCACATGCAAAGGGCAAAAGAGAACTACTGATAAGGGTCTATGTTCAGCGGTGCACATATTGTCTTGATAAACATCTTAACAGAAAATAGGTTTCAAGAGCGGAGAACTGGTCTGACCACAGATACATGAAAAGGTGCTCAGCATCGTTGATCATCAGAGAAAAGCAAACCAAAATCACAATGAGTTATCTGACCCCAGTTACAATGGTTTTTCTCCAAAAGTCAGACAATAACAAAAGCTGACGAGGACGTATATAAAAGGGAAACCTAGTATGGTGATGTTGGGAGTGTAAATTAGTACAGCCACTATAGAGAACAGTTTGGAGTTTCCTAAAAAAATTAAAGATAGAGCTACCATATGATCCAGCAATCCCACTGCTGAGTATATAACCAAAAGAAAGGAAATTGGTATATTGAAGAGATATCTGCACTCGTATTTATGTTTGTTGCATCACTGCTCACAATAGCCAAGATTTGGGAGTGACTTATGTGTCCATCAACAGATGAATAGATAAAATGTGGTACATATACACCTTAGAATACTATTCAGCCATAAAAAGAACAATATCCTGTCATTTGCATCAACATGGATGGAACTGGATATCATTATGTTAAGTGAAATAAGCCAGGCACAGAAAGACAAACTTCACATGTTCTCACTTACAGGAACTAAAAACTAAAGCAATTGAACTCATGCCAATAGAGAGTAGAAGGATGGTTACTAGGGGCTGAGAAGGAAAATAGGGAGTTGGAGGAAAGTGGCAATGGTTAATGGGTGCAAAATAGTTAGAAAGAATGAATAAGACCTAGTATTTGATAGCACAACAAGGTGGCTATAGTCAAAATAATTTAATTGTACATTTTATAGTAAGTAAAACAGCATAATTGGATTATCCATAAATAAGGGATAAATGCTTGGGGTGAGGATATCACCATTTATCCTGATATGATTATTACACACTGCATACCTGTATCACAATATCTCATGTAATCTGTAAATATATACACCTATTATGTACCCACAAAAATTAAAAACAATGAATTTAAAAAATGGCAAGTTTGCATATTCATAGCAGGTTCTTATTCTTCCTGTATTGGAGTCAAACACAATTCTAAATGACATTTCTACTAATACTTAAAATGTCTCTTCTGAATAGTGGATTCATAGTCTGTTGTTTTCTGTAGCATGCAGAATAAATCTTAAGAATTATATAATTTCAATATAAAGTAGTGTAGATATTTGCTCTAGGAAGTTAAGATTAGAGATTGATTAGACATACTGGTCATTTGATAAATATGGTCCTGGCAGGGACTAGAAGTCACTGATTTCACCAGAAAAGATCAGGAGAAAAGACAAACCATGGTGAAGATAGGTTAAGTGAAGGACAAAAATTAAACTGAAAGTAGCAATTCAATGAATGCACTCAGCTGCGGACTAGGCACAACTGAAGAGAGAATTGGTGAAATAGAAAATAAAAGAAGAAAAAAACCCCATGAATGTTTTAGTCCAGAAATGCAAAATGCAGAAAAGAGTGTAAGAAACATGTAGTTAAAAGCTTTAACATGTGGAATTAAAGAATCAGGAAGAGAATCGAACAAAAAGCAATATGTGAAGTAAAGATTACTAAGATTTTGGGAAAACAGAGGAAAGACGTGAGATCCCAGTTATCCCTGAAGCACATTATGTCAAAGGAAAACTTAGTTTTGATGCATCATAGTAACAATGCTAAAAAAGAAAAACCGTTAATGTGGCTAGAGAGACAAAAATAACTCCAAAGGAGCAGAAGTAAGAATGACAGTGGACCTTGGAAAAAATGGAAGTGATCATAAAATGAAATATCTTGAAATCATTGAACAGAAATAACTGCCAACCTACTATTCTATGGAATTTAGTACTCAATTACAATATCTTCTAAAAATGAAAATAAATTAATTTTATACAATAAGAGAAATTATTAGTAGAGCCACACGAAAGTATATGCTAATTTGTATTGTTCAGGCAAAAGAAAACTGATAATAGATTACAGCTCCAAACTGCAAGAAATAATAAAGAGAAATGAGAAAAGTAAACCCAAGGGTTCATCTAACTGAAAATTGACTGAAAATAATAAAATATTATTTTAGATATTTAAAAATACGTGAGAATAATGGCAAACAGAAAGGAATAGAGTTCAAGTATACTGAGAGATTTGCATTGTTTAGGAAGGAGTAAATATAGTTCTTTATCTTTTAACCAGTAAAACTCTAGTAAAAATAATTGAGAAGTAACAAGCTAATGAAAGAAATAGTATAATAAAATGTGTTCATCCCAAAAGGCGTGATACAGGAACATAGAATAGACAGGCCAAAAATGAAAACATATAGTAAGAAGATGGATTTAAATATAATTATCAATATCATTAAAGGCACAGGGAAAATAATTTTAAATAATTTCAAATCTTTTCTGTTGGTTTATGGGACTTATAACGCTAGCAAGAGAATTATCTGTTTGTGTATATATTATGCTTATATTTTAAATTGTTATAAAATGGTGTGTATTTAATACTTTGTGTGACATAAGGAATTCTTATATATAAACACAAATAAGTGGAAATATATAACATCTGTACTCAGTATCTATGGAAGATTCTTCCATGAAATGTGTACCAGGATCTTTGAGAACGGATTCTTGGAGATTATGGTTCTGGAGTGGGGGAGAAACATATTTTCATTATGTGCTTGTTTGTGTTGCTTGATTTTGTTTCATCATGTGCATGTATTTATTTTAATTTTTTTCAAATAAAATGATCATAGGGCTTTAGAGAATAGCGATATCTGTCTGATTCCATTATCTCCTAGACTTTATTCTTCTTGCATTACCAGAAAACAGAGAACACCACATCTTTCTAATTACCTGAAAGAAAAGGGAAAGATATGTCAACAAATTTTTCATTATACACTTGCCACTCCAAGCCTGTGATGAAAGTAAAGAGGGAGGGGAGGCTTAAAGATGTCAATAAAAGTGTAGAGGGGAGCAGAGAACTTAGGAAAAAAAAAGACAAAATCACCCCAAGAAAGAAAAAATGCAACAATAAAAGTCAAAACACAGAACACAGGTCACATGTTCTGGCTACATAAAAGGGACTTGCAAATGTGTAGGACTGGAAGTATCAACTTTAGGGTGGCATTCTGGAAGGAAATCAGACATACGGAGGGGAGGGGAAGTGTTTCTTGCAAAATAAAGGCAATAACGCAAATGAAAGGAATACGAGTAAAAGTTAAAATACTACAGAAACAAAAAACGAAATAAGACTTTCCAGTTCCTCTCCTTCCCCAACCTAACAGCAGTATCTATAAAAGAGACTGCACAAAAGAGATAAGAACTAACGAGAGAATACTCTTGTATTTGAGCCGTGTCAAAAAAAAAAATAAATAAATAAAAATAAAAAGCCAAAAGCAGACTATTGTTAAAAAAAAAAATTAGAAAATGCAAATATAAGCTTCACTGTTGATTAAAAATCTCCCTTAAAAGACCTACCTTGAAGGGGGAGAAAACTGTAACATAATACTCCACATATTAAGTGTTCTTAAATGAGCATTTGAGTATATACAAATAGATACCTTGAATTAAAAATACTAAAATTGAGGCAGGTCATTGACCCCAGTAGGAAGAAAGTTAATGAGAGTTGATTGAACTCAGGAAATGAGTAGTAGAAAAAGACAAAAGTATTTAAGAAATGAAGGCTAAATTATGAGTGCCCAAAGGAAAGTTTAAAAAAATCAAAGGGAATAAAATGAGACACACAAATAAAAGAGTCAGAGGACAAAGTAGTTGAATTAGAAAACAAAGGAGGTTTAACATATATATAACTGGTTTTCCTGTTGATGGAAAAACCAAACAATGAAAAAAAAAATTTAAAACTATAATCCAAAGAAAACTTACCAGAAATAAAAATAACTTAAATCTCCAATTGGAAGTGGCCATCTGATACTTCGGAAAATTGATCTAGAAAATAAACTCCAAAATCAACTCCAAAACAGTAAAATACTTTAAACCTAAAATAATCAGAATCTCCAGGTAAAAGTTGAGTAACATCTACAAAGGCACGAAAATTAAACTGCCATCAGACTACCCAAAAACTGCATATAATGTAAGGCAGCAGTGAAGTAGCTTTTTAAGAAAGTTAAGGAAACCAAAATTAGCATACGTGAATATTGTAGGTGAACCAATCATTGTATAAACCAGATAGAATGACTGCTATAAAGGACAGATACAAGTTGTTATAGGGATAACCTCAAGTCACCCTTTAGTGATCTAACCTTTTGGTCATGACTGATTTAATGGGGAAGAAAGAATTTCAAGCTAGGTAGACTATTTAGAGCATATTCTTGTTCTTAGAGCGTATGCTGGTTTATATATATATGTATATATATGTGTGTGTGTGTCTGTGTATATATGTGTGTGTATATATATATGTGTGTATATATATGTATTTGTGTGTATATATATATTTATTTTCTTTTTTGCCCTCTTCCTCTATCCGCTCTCTACTGCCTATCTCTCTACCCCCATTTCCCATCTTATTCATATTCTTTTCCATCCTTCTCCATCTTTCTTCTGCATTCTTCTGGGCCCTGTCCTGTGCCTATAGGGCTGGCCCCTACAGAACTCCTAACTGGGATTTTCTTGCCCTCTGGCTTGCAGATGGGTTTGGAGTATGGGAAACAGGTCTAGATGTTTCTTCCCTCATTGTCTTTCTGCCTTGTCACTATGATTGTTTCAATGGTCGTATTTATTTTTAGCTGTAACCTTTGTTGGAAAACCGCTTCTCCCAAGGCTCCCTCTCTTTGTTCCTTCAAGTCTGGGGTAATAAAGGCCTCCTTCTGTTGATAGATCCTGGGTCTCTATATCCTTTATTGGTTCCTTAATTTTTGCCTCAATCGCTGTAAATACTCCCTTAATTAATTTCTGCTGAAAGTAACAGCTCAATACGCCTTCTGTTTTCT
>NW_016803368.1:0-5557 GCF_001698545.2 Rhinopithecus bieti
TAAGGAAAACAAATTAATACAAACTACAATGACAGTTTCTACGGCTTCAGCATTGGGAATCTCAATTTTGATTGATCTCCTCAACAAATGTGCTGAATACTCTCTCTGTGCCAGGCACTATGTTATATACTTCACATACATTACCTTATATTTGCCTCACAATACTTCTGTGTAGAAGCCAGTGTTGTGCCAGCATTATATTGAGGCTAAATGATGTGCCCAAGGTCACACAGTCGTCACTGCTTAAGCTAAGATTTGAACCCAAGTTCCAAAACCCAGGTTCAACAGCATGCAAGAATTGGGCTGAAACTGTATGAATCTCTAGAAGCACATGCTCCAAAAAAGCATTCACAATTAGAGCTTACTGTTTATTAGTTACTTGGTACACACAGACACTCACATACACACATATGGTCTGGGAAAGAAAATGCTATTTAAGTGTTTACTTATTTAAAAGGAATAGAGACTGACAAGATAAAACTGTCCCCTGTTCTCAAAATATTTCTGTGGCTTCCATTTTGGCTCCTAATTTTCTTCCTTTCCCGCAAACAAAATCCTGTGGGGTCTCTTATATTAGTCTCCTTCTCTACACCACCACTGATGCTATCCTTTTATACACTAGTTAACTATTAAAATAACCGCTTAACTCTTTTCCCTGTTAGTATTCTACCTTTCCTCCACTGCAGTCTGTATGGCTTTTACCTTGCTTGAACCCACTCACCTAGACTTTTAGGAAAATGCTAGAACCAGGTCAGAAAGTGCTAGAGCTACAAGAGACCTATGTATTAAGCAAGGCAGAGATTATGTCATTTTCCTATTGGAAAACCGTCAAAGACCTAATAGAAAATGTACAAAGGCAGTTCACAGAATCAGAAAGCCAAAATTGCCAACAAACAGACAAAAGATGTTCAGCCTCATTAGTTACCAAGAAAATTCACATTATAACAAAATGAGATTTTATTTTAACCCATCAAGTTGGAAAACAATATAAATGGTTGTTTGAGTGTGTAAGATAATACAAATTTTCCAATACTGCTGGTGGGAATGAAAGCTAGGACAGCAACCTTGGAGAGTGATTCAGGCTAAAGATGTATATATTTTGTGACATATCAAATCTGACGTACTGTAGATACATCTTCTTAATCCAAGGTCTAGAGAACTTCAGGAAGTCCATGATGCTGAATGGGGAAAAATTTTATATTTTTATTTTGCTTTACTTTTAAGTTCAGGGGTACATGTGCTGAATGTGCAGATTTGTTACATTAGTAAACATGTGTCATGGTGGTTTGCCGCACAGATCATCCCATCACCAAGTTATTAAGCCCAGCATCCATTAGCAATTTTCCTGATGCTTTCCCTCCCGCCACACTCCCCAACAGGCCCAACTGCGTGTTGTCCTCCCCTCACCGTGTCCAAGTGTTCTCATCATTCAGCTCCCACTTATAAGTGAGAACTTGCAGTATTTGGTTTTCTGTTCCTGCATTAGTTTGCTGAGTATAACAGCTTCCAGCTCCATCCATGTCTCTGCAAAACAAACAAACAAACAAAAACAAAAAAATCATGGTCCTGTTGTTTTTTATGGCTACATAGTATTCCATGGTGTACATGTACCACATTTTCTTTAACCAGTCTATCATTGATGGGCATGTTGTGTTGATTGCATGTCTTTGATATTGTGAAGAGTGCTGCAATGCACATATGCGTGCATGTATCCTTACAATAGAACAATTTATATTCCTATGGGTATATACCCAGTAATGGGACTGTTGGGTCAAATGATATTTCTGGTTCTAGGTCTTTGAGGAATAGCCACACTGTCTTCCACAAAAGTTGAACTAATTGACATTCCCACCTACAGTGTAAAAACATTCCGTTTTCTCCGCAGTCTTGCCATCGTCTGTTGTTTCTTGACTCTTTAATATTGGCCATTCTGACTGGTGTGAGTTGGTATCTCACTGTGGTTTTGATTTGCATTTCTCTAATGATCAGTGATGTTGAGCTTGTTTTCATATGTTTGTTGGCCACACGTATGTGTTCTTTTAAGAAGTGTCTGTTCATGTCCTTTGCCCACTTTTTAACAAGGTTGTTTTCTTATAAATTTGTTTAAGTTTCTTGTAGATTTTGGATAACAGACCTTTGTCAGATGGATAGGTTGCAAAAAGTTTCTCCCATTCTGTAGACTGTCTGTTTACTCTGATGATAGTTTCTTTTGCTGTGCAGAAGCTCTTTAGTTTAACGGAATCCCATTTGTCAATTTTTGCTTTATTTGCAATTGCTTTTGATGTTTTTGTCATAAAATCTTTGCTCATGCCTATGTCCTGAATGGTACTGCCTAGATTCTCTTCTAGGATTTTTATAGTTTCGGGTTTTACATTTAAGTGTTTCATCCATTTTGAGTTAGTTATTACATAAAGTGTAAGAAAGGGGTCCAGTTTCAGTTTTCTGCCTATGGCTAGCCAGTTCTTCCAGCACCATTTATTAAATTCGGAATAGTGTTAGTCCGTTCTCATGCTACTAATAAAGGCATACCCAAGACTGGGTAATTCGTAAAAGAAAAAGGTTGAATTGACTCAGTTCAGCATAGCTGGGGAGGCCTCAGGAAACTTACAATCATGGCAGAAGGAGAAGAAAACATGTCATTTTTCACATGGCAGCAGCAGAGGAATGACTGCCCAGTGAGGGAGAAGCCCCTTAAAAAACCATCAGATCTCATGAGAACTAACTCACTATCATAAGGAATAAAAAAAGGAAGAAGGAAACCACTCCCATGATTCAATTATTTCCACCCGGTCCCTCCCAAGACACATGGCGATTATGGAAACTACAATTCAATGAGATGACATTTGGGTAGGGACAAAACCAAACCATATAATTCCACCCTTGGATCCCCCCCAGATCTCATGTCCTCACATTTCAAAACACATCCATGCCTTTCCAACAGTACCAAGGTCTTAGTTCGTTCCAGCATTAACCCAAAATTACAAGCCCAAAGTCTCATCTAAGAAAAGGCAAGTCCCTTCCACCTATGAGCCTGCAAAACTGAAAGCAAGTTAGTTACTTCCTAGATACAAGGGGGATACAGGCATTGAGTAAATACATCGGTTCCAAGTGGAAGAAATTGGCCAGAACGAAGGGGTTACAGGCCCCATGCAAGTCTGAAATCCAATAGGGCAGTCATTAAACCTTAAAGTTCCAAAATAATCTCCTTTGACTCCATGTCTCACATCCAGGTCTCGCTGATGCAAGAGGTGGGTTCTCATGGCCTTGGGCAGGAATCCTTTCCCCATTGCTTGTTTTTGTCAGGTTTATTACAAATCAGATGGTTGTAGATGGGTGGTCTTATTTCTGAGTTCTCTACTCTGTTCCATTGGTCTATGTGTCTATTTTTGTACCAGTACCAAGTTGTTTTGGTTAGTGTGGCCTTGTAGTCTAGTTTGAAGTCAGCTAGCGTGATGCCTCCAGCTTTGTTCTTTTTGCTTAGATTGTCTTGGCTATTTGGGCTCTTTTTTGGTTCCATATAGATTTTAGAATAGTTTTTTTCTAATTCTGTGAAAAATGACAATAGTAGTTAAATGGGAATAGCACTGAATATGTAAATTACTTTGAGCAGTATGGCCATTTTCAAGATACTGATTTTTCCAACATTACTGAAGTTGCTTATCAGGTTAAGAAGCTTTTGGGCTGAGATGATGAGTTTTTCTAGATATAGGATCATGTCACCCGCAAATAGAGACAGTTTGACTTCCCCCTTCCAATTTCAATACCTTCATTTCTTTCTACTGCCTGATTTCCCTGGCCAGAACTTCCAATACTACATTGAATAAAAGTGTTGAGAGAGTGCATCCTTGTCTTGTGCTGGTTTTCAAAGGGAATGTTTCCAGCTATTGTTCATTAAGTATGGTATTGTCTGTGGGTTTGTCAGAAATGGTTATTATTTTGAGGTATCTTCCATCAATATTTACTTTACTGAGAATTTTTAATATGAAGGGATGTTGAATTTTATCAAAGGCCTTTTCTGCATCTATTGAGATAATCATGTGTTTTTATCCTCAGTTCTGTTTATTGATTTGCATATGTTGAATCTGCCTTGCATCCTGGGAATGAAGCAAAAGTGATTGTGGTGGGTAAGCTTTTTCATGTTCTGCTGGAATTGGTTTGCCAGTATTTTATTGAAATTTTATTGAAAATTTTGGCATCAATATTCAACAGGAATGTTGGCCTGAAGTTTTTGTTTTTTGTTGTGTATTTGCTAGGTTTTGGTATCAGGATGATGCTGGCCTCATTAAATGAGTTAGGGAGGAGCCACTTCTTTTCAATTCTCTTGGATAAATTTCAGAAGAAATGGTACCAGCTCCTCTTTGTAACTCTGGTAGAATTCAGCTGTAAATCCGTCTGGTCCTGGGCTTTTTTTGGTTGATAGACTATTACAGCCTCAATCTCAGAACTTGTTATTGGTCTATTCAGGGATTCCACTTCTTCCTGTTTCAGTCTTGGGAGGGTGTATGTGTCCAGGGATTTATCAATTTTTTCTAGATTCTGCAGTTTATTTGCATCCAGGTGTTTACAGTATTCTCTGATGGCCATTTGTATTTTTGTGGGTCAGTAATGATATCACATGTATCATTTTTTATTGTGTCTATTTCATTCTTCTTTCTTTTCTTCTTTATTAGACTAACTAGTGGTCTTTTTCTTAAAATTTTTCAAGAAACTGCCCCTGGATTCATTGATTTTTTTTTTTTTCAAGGGTTTTTCATGTCTCTATTTTGTTCAGTTCCACTCAGATCTTAGTTATTTCTTGTATTCTGCTAGCTTTGGGATTTGTTTGCTGTTGCTTCTCTAGTTCTTTTAGTTGAGATGTTGGTTTGATAAGTTGAGCTCTTTCTAGCTGTTTGATGTGGGCATTTAGTGTTATAAATTTCCCTCAACATTGCTGCATCCAGAGATTCTAGTACATTGTTTGTTCATATTGGTTTCAAAGAACTTCATTTCTACCTTAATTTCATTATTTACCCAGGAGGCATTCAGGAGCAGGTTGCTCAATTTCCATGTAGTTGTGTCATTTTGAGTGAATTCCTTAATCCTGAGTGCTAATTTGATTGTGCTGTGGTCTGAGAGACTGTTTGTTATGATTTTAGTTCTAGTGTATTTGTGGAGGTGTGTTTTACTTCCAATTATGTGATCGACTTTAGAGTCAGTGCCATGTGGCACCAAAAAGAATGCATACTCTGTTGTTTTTAGGTAGAGAGTTCTGTAGATATCTATCAGGTCCACTTGATCCAGAGCTGAGTTCAAGTCCTGAATATCATTGTTAATTTTCCGACTCAATGATCTGTCTAATATTGTCAGTGTCATGTAAAAGTCTCCCATTATTATTGTGTGGGAGTCCAAGTCTCTTTATAGGTCTCAAAGAATTTCTTTCATGAATCTCTGTGCTCCTGTGTTGGATACATATATATTTAGGATAATTAGCTCTTCTTGTTGAATTGATCCCTTTAACATCATGTAATACCCTTCTTTCTCTTTCTTTCTTTTTTTTTTTTTTTTTTTTTTTTTTTTT
>NW_016803368.1:6048-18415 GCF_001698545.2 Rhinopithecus bieti
AATATGAAATTTTGGGTTGAAAATTCTTAAAGAATGTTGAATATTGGCCCCCAATCTCTTCTGGCTTGTAGGGTTTCTGCTGAGAAGTCTGCCATTAATCTGATGGGCTTCCATTTGTAGGTGACCTGGCCTTTCTCTGTGGCTGCCCTTAACATTTTTTTTCGTTCATTTCAGCCTTGGAGAATCTGATGATTATGTGTCTTGGGGTTGATCTTCTCATGGAGTATCTTACTGAGGTTCTCTGTATTTCCTGAATTTGAATGTTTGCCTGTCTTGTTAGGTTGGGGAAGTTCTCCTGGATAATATCCTAAAGTATGTTTCCCAACTTGGTTCCATTCTCTCCATCTCTTTCAGGTACCCCAATCAGTCATAGGTTTGGTCTTTTTACACATTTCAATAGTTCTTGTAAGTTTTGTTTATTCCTTTCCATTCTTTTTACTCCAATCTTGTCTGCCTGTCTTATTTCAGAAAGATAGTCTTCAAAATCTGAAATTTTTTCCTCTGCTTGGACTAGTTGGTTATTGATATTTGTGGTTGCATTGTGAAGTTCTTGTGTTGTGTTTTTCAGTTCCATCAGATGATTTATGTTCCTCTCTAAACTGGTTATTCTGGTTAACAGCTCCTGTAATTTTTTCATGTTTTTTTGATTCTTTGCATTGGGTTAGAACATGGTTTTTTAGTTGAGCAAAATTCATTATCACTCACCTTCTGAAGCCTATTTCTGTCAATTCATCATTTCAACCTCTAACCAGTTCTGTGTCCATGCTGGAGTGGTGCCGTGATCATTTGGTGGAGAAAAGTCACTCTGGCTTTTTTGGTTTTCAGTGTTTGTTCATTAATGCTTTCTCATCTTCACGAGTTTATATTTAGCTTTCATCTTTGAAGCTGCTGACCTTTGGATGGGGTTTTTGTGGGGACTTTTTTTTTGTTGATGCTGTTGTTGCTTTCTGTTTCTTTGTTTTTCTTTTAATAGTCAGGCCCCTCTTCCATAGGCCTGCTGAAGTTTGCTAGGGGTCCACACCAGAACCTATTCACCTGAGTTCCTCTCACACTTGGAAGTGTCATCAGTGGAGGGTGCAGAACAGAAAAGATGGCTGCCTACTCCTTCCTCTGAAAGTTCCGTCCCAGACTGGCACTGACACGATACCAGCAGGAACACGCCTGTATTAGATGCCTAGAGACCCCTGTTGGGGTTGTCTAGGGGACCACCTAGGGTGATCTAGGTGGGGAGGCACGGGATCAGGGACCAGCTTAAAGAAGCCCTCTGGTTGCCCCTTGGTCTGGGAGTAATCTTGCTTCTCCGTACTGCCTAGATTCTTCAGAGCCAGCAGGAGGAAAGACTCAGTCCACTAATTCATGGCATCCGTGGCTGTCACTCCTTCTAGGGCCTCTGTCCCAGGGAAATCAGACTTCTGTCTGCAAAACTCTCGCTGGAGTTGCTGAAGTTTCTGCAGGGAGGACGAACCCAGTGAGCTGGGATGAATCAGAGTCTGGCCTAAAGAGGCAGTCTGGCCACGATCTGCCACAGCCACTGTGCTGTACTGTGGGGAATTCCTCCTGGTTCCAAATCACCCAGTCTCCCTGGCACCAGCAGGAAAAAATGGCAAACCGGAGCAGCAGCAAGGGTGCTGCCCTTCCCCCCAGGAGTTCAGTCATCTCAGGCAGCAGGCAACTGCAGCGATGGCAGTCACCCCTCTCCATGGGAACTCGGTAGTCTTAGGCAGTCTCCAGCTAAGTGGCCACCGAGAATCTGTACAGATCTCTGCTTGGGACCCAAGGCCCTGGTGACATTGGCTCATGAGGGGATCTCCTGATCTGGGGCTTGCACAGATCTGTGGAAGGAAAAGTGCAGTTTCCCATGTGGGATAGAACAATTGCACACTGCCTCCCTTGGTTAGGGGTGGGAGTTCCCTTTGCCCCATGTGGCTCCTGGGTGGACCATCAGTCCACCCTGTTTTTCCTCACTCTCCATGGGTCACACTAACTGCCTCGTCAGTCCCAACAGGAGAACCTGGATACTTCAGCTGCTGGTGCAGAATTCCCTTGCTGTTTTCATTCTTCTCAGTGGGAGCCTCCTACCACAGCTATTTCTAGTGGGCCATCTTGGCCACCTCCCCCCATTTTTATTTTCACTAATTGAAATTTAGCATTTATTTTAATTATGCACGTAGGCAAAACGCTACAATTGTATTAGTGTATGTGTGTGTATATATATATATATATATATATATAGTTTGCATGAATAAATTTCCAGTTATTTGCAAATTATTAGTTACTAGAGCACTCTCAAAATATTGCTTATGCTCATTAGTAATTTTAGATTACAGTAACTACTAGGCTTACTGAAATATCTTCCTATTGAATGAACTTAATACAAAATCACATTTTTTTTTTCTTCAACTTTAAAGTTCAGGGGTACATGTTCAGGTTTGTTAGACAGGTAAACATTTGCCATAGTGGTTTGCTGCACAGATCACCCCACCACCTAGGTATTAAGCCCAGCATCCGTTAGCTAAGAATCACATTATTCTATTACAAACTTTAAAATGATTTGGTAACTGTATTTCCATAAAATGGGTCCCTTTATTAGTCTAATGGATTGTACTTTACGTATTTATAAACGTTTTTTCAAAGATGGTTTACTAGAGACACCCAGCACCCAACTCATCCACAGAGAAGTACAAAAACAGCAAGTAGATAATCACATGTCAAAGACAGAGTTTGAGAGAGAACACTGGGATTTAGCAAAGCAGTGACAGGAAACCTCTAAGGCATGGAAAAAGAGGAAAGCAAAGTAGTGCAGAGCGAAAAAGAACTCCCTAGTGTGGAAGAAAAGCAAGCAAGAGATCCTCAGTGGTTCAGGTTCCCACCACAGACTTCTGTAATCCTAGCCATGGAGAAGCCCTCAGGTGTTGCAGGCCCTGAGACGTAGTATAGGAAGTTACCTAAAGTCTACACCCTGGCATTATTCCAGAGGAGTGTGTGCTGGGTCCCACATACAACTCTGTGACCCAAACGGCTGCTTCACAGCACCATTTTGAGAGTACAACGCCCACCAGACTACATCCTGCTCTGGGGCCCAACAGACTCTGCATCTCTACATCCTAAAAGCCCTGCAGACATCCTCTCATGCCCACTCAGAGGGTTGCAACAGTATGACACTGGATGGATCCAGAAATGCAGCCAGATACTCAGAACTCTAGCAGTGTACTGGAGAGGCTGCCTCTGGGACATAGGCAGCTAAAATATGCATTAACTAGATCCTGAGAGCAACTTACCTAGGGCTGCTGTCACTGATGGCAACCCCACTGACCACTAGCAGCAAGGAAGCCATTTGTCTACATGTACATTCATGAATCCTGGGACCAGTTTGCCCGGGCACAGTGAGGGGCCTGAGAACAGGCCCACCCTGCCCACTGACACCCAAGCACACTATCTGCTGTCTGGGGACCTGGGAACTGATCCAGCCTGCCTGTTGCCACTGGTACACTTGTGCACAATAGGAAAGCCTAACAACAGGCCCAGTCAACCTGCCACAGACAACAGACTGAAGAGACAACCTGTAGAACGGAAGAAAATATTTGCAAACTATGAATCCAACAAGTGACTAATATCTGGAATATACTAAGGTACCAAAAAACCTCAACGGCAAAAATACAAATAATCCCATTAAAAAGTGGGCAAATAATCTCAATAAACATTGTTCAAAAGAAGACTCACAAATGTTCAACAGGCATATAAAAAATTCTCAACACTAACAATCATTACAGAATTGCAAATCAAAACCACAATGAAATTCTGGATTCAAGATAGGAGACAACATGCAGCCAGGAAGTATACCTGCCTTCAAGAAACAGACATCAGAAAGATTGGTACACTCTGAGCAGATCTTCAGAGCGAAGCCTTGAGAATGGATGCAGCAAGAACAGAAATGCTAGGATGAAGGGGGAAGATGCTGGAAACCATGTACGGAGGTACCATGCACTGGGACTTGTTCCTGGACTGCAGCAACTCCTGGGGAAGGGGTGAGTTGAACAGGTGAGGAGCAACCTACTTTCACCATGGACCTCTGGAATCCTGGCAGCAGGAGACCTCATAACCACCATGGACACTTCAGCTGGCAGCAGAGCAACTTAGACAGATGGTAGGAGCAGGACTCCAGGCTGTGGAGAGTACAGAGGGTCTGGTGTGGAAACGCCTGCAGTGGAGCATGGCCAGGGATGTATAAGTCCCAAAGGTTGCTATGTTCCTAAGGAGACTTTAGCTTTAAGAGGATTGTCGAACCTGGAGAGAGCAGGACAGTCTTGTGTGTAAGATGTGCCAGTGTAACCTGAGTGCCTCTGTCTGTTGACCTCCCCCAGGGTCTAAGCCTGGTCACGCCTGCCTGCAGTGCAGCCTCGGATGCCCAATCAGGGTGCTTCCAAAGGGCCCTCATTATAGCTCCTTAACTGGCAGACCATAACTGACGACTGCAGAGCTCCACCAGAGTGTCCTCCACCACCACACACCAGCCCACCTGCAACCTCTCCACCACTGCAGCCTCACCTGCACCACTCTGCCAGCATGCTATCACCCACAGCCACCCACTAACTTCTCTGCCAGTGCGTGTACATGCAGATGGACCTCACCTCCGCTCCTCTGAATGCACACATCCTACCATGCCTATCCTGCAGGTGTGAGCACACTCCGTGAACCCAGTTGTGCTGCCATTGCTGGTGCACACATGCACACAAACATTTGCAACCAAGCCTGACCCATGCAGCCACTGATGCTGATGTGAACACGTGCATGAAGACTGAAAACCCCACCCCACCCCCTGTGCTGCCAATATTGCTGCTGCAAACATGCACATGGAGACCAAGAACCCCACACCCACCAGTGCTATGACCTCACCACCACCACTGCTGGCTACAGCATGCACTTAAATTCAGCAGCCTTGCTCTCACTGGTATGCCACCTTAGCCAATGCAATGTGCACCCTGCTGCACAGCTGCTGCTCCTGGCACATACAAATGAGCATAAATCCAACTGCCACCACCCCGACAAAGTACTGTAACCAATAATTCGGGAACACCTTGGTGCCTACAGTGCAGAAAGTTCCTAACCTTGAGGAGCTAGAGAACAAAGCTGGGGTTTGACACCACCCCCAGAGTTAGAGCATACAGCCCAGGAATGCTGAGCTGACCATGGCCTTCTAAAATCTTCCAGAAATGGAGCCAACTGAACCCACCTTATACCACAATCAAACACCCAAGAACATCAAAAAAGATAAAAGAAAAACAACAACAACAAAACCGTCAACCAAAGTACAGCAACTTCAAAGATTTAAGGAATACCAGTTCACACTAATAAAAAAGAAACAGCACAAGAACCCTGGCAACTCAAAGAACGAGAGTGTCTTCTTACCTCTAAATGACCTCAGTTCCCCAACAATGGTTGTTATCCAGGCTGAAACGGCTGAAATGAAAGAAAGAAAATTTGGAATATAGAAAAGAATGGAGAACATTGAGATTTAGTAGAAAGTTGAAACCCAATTCAAGAATTCAAGGGAATACAATAAAACAATAGAGGAGATGAAAGATGAAATGGTCAGTTAAGAAAATAACCAAACTGTCCTGACAGAGCCACCACAAAAACACACAAAATTACATAGGCCATTGACACTATAAAGCAAACTCATGAACAAGTGTGCAGAATAACCAGCTAACAAGAGGATAACAGGATCAAATCTACACATAGCAATAATAACTTTGAATGTAAATGGGCTGAATGCCCCAACTAAAAGGAACCCAGTGGTCCTGGTTCTTTAACAAACTCATCTCACATGCAATGACATCCATAGGCTCAAAGTAAAAAGACTGAGAAAATCTAACAAGAAATGAAAACAGAAAAAAAACAGGAGTTGCTATTCTAATTTCAGACAAAATGGACTTTGAACCAACAGAGATCAAAAAAGACAAAGGAGAGCATTACATAATGGCAAAGGGTTAAATTCAACAAGAAGATTTAACTATCCTAAATATATACACATACAACACAAGAGCATCCAGATTAATAAAGTAAGTTCTTAGAGACCTCCAAAGAGACATAAATAACCACACAATAATAGTGGAAGAGTTCAACACTCCATGAACAGTATTAGACAGATCACTGATACAAGCAACTAACAAAGATATTCAAGACATGAACATAAACGTGACCAAATAGACTTAATAGACATATACAGAACACTTCACTAAAAAGAAACAAATAAAAAACAGAATATACTTTCTTCTCATCTATACATGACACACACACACAAATTGACCACACAATCAGCCATAAAACCCTTAGCAAAAAAAAAAAAAAAAAAAAAAAAAAAAAAAAAAAAAAAAAAAAAAAAAAAAAAAAAAAAAAAAAAAAAAAAAAAAACACAAAACAAAGCAAAACAAAAACTGCTATCATACCAACCACACTCTTGGATCACAATGCACTAAAAATAGAAATCAACACTAAAATTTCACTCAGAATCACAGGGAAATAAATAGCCTATTCCTGATTATTTTTGGGTAAACAATGAAATTAAGGCAGAAACCAAGACATTCTTTGAAACTAATGAGAAAAAAAGGCACAATATACCAGAATCTTTAAGACCCAGATAAAGCAGTGTTAAAACGGCAGTTTATAGTGCTAAGTACTCATATCAGAAAGTAAGAAAATCTCACATTTAAAATCTGCGTCCCACCTAGAGGAACTAGAGAAACAAAATATACTACAAAGTGGCCAGGCATGGAGGCTGATGCCTGTAATCCCAGCACTTTGGGAGGACAAAGCAGGAGGATTCCTTGTGGCTGGGAGTTGAAGACCCCAGCCTGGGCAACATAGCCAGTGAAAGCAGCCAAGAGGGGTGTGTACCCTAAAAAACTACAAGGGCAGAGCTGCCCAAAGCCATGGAGCCCATCTCTTGCATCAGCATGACCTAGATTTGAGACATGGAGTCAAAAAAGATGATTACAGAGCTTTAAGACTTGACTGCCCTGCTGGATTTTGGACTTGCATTGGGCCTGTAGCCTGTTTGTTTTGGCTAATTTCTCTCACTTGGAATGGTTGTATTTACCCAATTGCCTATACCCCTATTGTATCTAGGAAGTAACTAAGTTGTCTTTGATTTTACAGGCTCATAGGTGGAAGAGACTTGCCTTGTCTCAGATGAGACTTTGGAATGTGGACTTTTGAGTTACTGCTGAAATGAAACAGGGCTTTGGGGCACTCTTTGGGAAGTCATGATTGTGTTTTGAAATGTGAGGACATGAGACTTGGGAGGGGCCGGGGCAGAATGACATGGTTAGGCTTTGTGTTGCCACCCAAATCTCATCTTGAATTATAATCCCTATAATCCCCACGTGTCAAGGGAGAGACAAGGTGGAGGTAATTGGATCATTGGGGTGGTTTCCCCTATGCTGTTCTCATGATAGTGAGGTCTCACAAGAGCTGATGGTTTTATAAATGTTTGGTGGTTCCTCCTGTGTTCATTCTCCTTCCTGTTACCTTGTGAAGAAGGTGCCTTGCTTCCCCTTTGCCTTCCACCATGATTGTAACTTTCCTGAGAACTCCCTGGCTATGCTGGACTGTGAGTCAATTAAACTTGTTTCCTTTACATATTACCCATTCTCAAGCAGTCATTTAAAGCAGTGTGAAAACGGACTAATACAGGAAATGCCTTTTTACCTCATTCTATAAGGCCAGCATCATTGTGATACCAAAACCTCACACAGACACAATGAAATAAGAAAACTTCTGGCCAATATTCTTGATGAACGTAGATGCAAAAACCCTTAGCAAAATATTAGTAAATGGAATGCAGTAGCACATTAAAAAACTAACCCACCACGATCAAGTAGGTTTTCCTCATGGAATGCAAGGTTAGTTCAACATACACAAATCAATAAATGTGATTCATCATATAAACAAAACCAAAATCACATGATCATCTCAATAAAAGGCTTTTGATAAAATTCAACATCCCTTCATATGAAAACCCTCAACAAAGTAGGCACTGAGATAACATACCTCAATACCTTTCATAATAAGAGCCCTCTATGAAAAACCCACAGCCAACATCATACTGAATGAACCAAAGCTGGAAGAATTTCCCTTCAAATCTGGAACAAGACAATGATGTCCTCTCTCACCACTCCCATTCAATATAGTACTGGAAATCCTAGCTAGACAATCAGGCAAGACAAAAAAACAAAAGGCATCTAAATAGGAAGAGAAGAAGTCAAATAATTTCTGTTTGCAAACAATATGACTCTGTGCCTAGAAAATCCCAGAGTCTCTGCCCATAAGCTCCTTGATCTGATAAACAACTGCAGGAAAGTTTTAGGATACAAAATTAATGTACACCATCCAAGCTGAGAACCAAATCAAGAACACAATCCTATACAAAATAGCCACAAAAGGAATGAAATACCTAGGACTACAGCCAACCAGGAAGGTGAAAAGTCTATACAATGAGAATTACAAAATATTGCCCAAAGGAATCAGGAGATGACACCAAAAAATGAAAAAACATTCCATGGTCATAGATAGAAAGAATAAACATTGTTAACATGGCCATACTGTCTAAAGCAATTTATACATTCAGTGCGATTCCTGTCAAACTACCAATGACATTCTTCAAATAATTTTCTAAAAAACTATTTTAAAACTAATATGGAACCAAAAAGAGCCCGAGTAGCAAAGCTAATGCTAAGCAAAAAGAACAAACCTGGAAGTATAACATTATCTGACTTCAAATTATACAACAGAGCTACAGTAACCAAAACATCACAGTACTGGTACAAAAACAGACACATAGACCAATGGAACAGAATAGAGAACCAAGAAATAAGACCACCCATCTACAACCATCTGATCTTCAACAAACCTGACAAAAACAAGCAATGAGGAAAGAATCCCCTATTCAATAAATGGTGCTGGGATAACTAGTTAGCCATATGCAGCAGACTGAAACTGAGCCCCTTCCTAAACCATATACAAACGTCAACTCAAGATAAATTAAAGACTTAAATGTAAAACCTAAAACTATAAAAACCATGGAAGATAACCTAGGAAATACATTTCTGGACATAGGGCCTGGCAAAGATTTCATGAACAAAATGTCAAAAGCAATGGGAACAAAACCAAAAATTGACAAATGGGATCTAATTAAACTAAGGAGGTTTTGCATAGCAAAAAAGAAAAAAAAAACTTTCAACATAGTAAACAGACAACTTACAGAATAGAATATATTTGCAAACTATGCATGTGACAAAGTCTAATATCCAGAATCTATCAGAAACTTGAACAAAACCACAAGGAAAAGCAAACAAGCACATTAAAAAATGGGCAAAGGATATAAACAGACACTTTTCAAAAGAAGATATACACATGGCCAACAAGCATATGAGAAAATGCTCAACATCACTAATCATTAGAGAAATGCAAATTAAATCCACGAAGAAATGCCATCTCACACCAGTCAGAATGGCTATTACTAAAAAGTAAAAAGAAAAAAACAATTCTGGCAATATTGCAAAGAAAAGGAAACATGCCCTGCTATTGGGAATTTGTGGAAAGCAATTTAGTGAGTTTTCAAAAAAGTCTAAACAGAATTACCATGCTACCCAGCAATCTAATTGTTGGTTATATCCTCAAAGAAATATAAATCATCCTACCATAAAGCCTCATGCATATGGATGTTAATCACAGCACTCTTAACAATAGCGAAGATATAAAATCAACCTTAACACCTATCAATGACAGACTGCATGGAATACTCCCTAGCCATAAAAAGAAGACGATCATGTTAGTTGCAGCAACATGGATGGAGCTGGAGGCCATTACCCTTTGTGAACTAATACAGGAACAGAAAACCAAATACTGCACGTTCTCACTTCTAAGTGGGAGCTAAACATTGAGTACACATGGACACAAAGAACGGAATAACAAACACTGTGGCCTAATTGATTGTGAGGGTTTTAGAAGGGTAAGGATCAAAAACTACCCAGTGGGTACTATGCTTATTACCTCGGTGACAAAATAATCTGTACACCAAACTCCCATGACATGCAATTTACATATATAACGAACTGCACAGGTAGCATTGAACCTAAGATAAAAGTTTAAAAAAACACAATGAAATATCATCTCCCTCTAATTACAAGGGATGTTATAAAAAAGACCAAAAGTCAGAAATGCTGGTGAGGACCTGGAGAAAATTGAACTCTTACAGTGCTGGTCAGAATGTAAACTAGTACAGCCATTATAAAAAACAGTTTGGAAGTTTTTACAAATCTAAAGATAGAGCTACCATAAAAATCCAGCAATCCAATTACTATTTACCTGAAAAACAGCCAATCAGTATATCAAAGGGATCCCTACATCTGCATGCTTACTGCAGCACTGTTCACAATAGTCAAGATATGGAGTCAACCTAAATTGTACATCAATTGATTAATTGACAAAGAAAATATGGAATATAAGGCTGGGTGCAGTGGCTCACACCTATAATCCCAGCACTTTGGGAGGCCAAGGCGGGTGGATCACTTGAGGTCAAGAGATTGAGACCAGCCTAGCCAACATGGCAAAACCCTGTCTCTACTAAAAATACAAAAATTAGCTGGGCATAGTGGCACACGCCTGTAATCCAAGCTACTCAGGAGGCTGAAGCAGGAGAGTCACTTGAACCCAGGAGGTAGAGGTTGCAGTTAGCTTAGATAGAGGCACTGTACTCCAGCCTGGGTGACAGAGCAAGACTCTGTCTAAAAAAAAAAGAAAGAAAAGAAAAATAAAATGTGGAGTATATATACACAGTGGAATACTCTTCAGCCATAAAAAGAACAAAATCCTGTCACCTGCAGTAACATGGGTGAAACTGCAGGTCATTATTTTAAATAAAATATGCCAGACACAGAAAGACAAATATTGCATGCTGTTACTCATATGTTGGGGCTGTAAAATAAAAGTTAATCTCAGGAAGGTAGAGAGTAGAATGATAGTTACCAGAGGCTGGGAAGGCTGTGGGAGTGGGTGATAAAGAGAGGTTGATTAATGGGTACAAACATATATAGATGGAATAAGTTCTAGTGTACAGCAGCACAATAGGATGACTATAGTTAACAGCAGTATAATATATATCCGAAAATATCTAGGAGATTTAATATGTTTCCAACACAACAAGGAAATGATAAATGTTTGAAGTAACAGATATCCTAAATATGATGATTTAATCATTAAACATTGTACGCATGTATCAAATATCACATACACCCAATAAATACATATAATATTATGCACAAAAAAATCATCTTTCTGAAAAGGTCCATAAACCACCAGATTCTCAAAATAATATATGACACAAAAAGGGTAAGAATATGTTATAAAGACATTCTTGTACATATGTATCTGGAGAAACGTACATTTAATAATACACAAAATTTGTGGGTTTGGGTGTGGTGGCTCATGCCTGTAACCCCAACACTTTGGGAGGCCGAGGCGGGAGGATCGCTTGAGCCCAAGAGTTTGGGACCAGCCTGGGCAACATGGTGAATCCCAGTCTCTAAAAAAAAAAAAATACAAAAATTGGCCAGGCATGGTGTTGCACACCTGTAGTCTCAGCCACTCAGGGGGCTGAAGCAGGAGGATTGCTTGAGCCTGGGAGGTTGAGGCTGCAGTGAGCCAAGTTCATGCTACTGCACTCCAGCCTGGGTGACAGAGTGAGACCCTGTCTCAATAAAACCAAAAGAAAAAATTGTATGTATTTATCATATATAACATGATGTTTTGAAATATGTAAACACTGTGGAATGGCTAAATAGAGCTGATTAACATAAGCATTGCCTCATACTCATCATTTTTTTTGTGGTGAGATCACAAAATCTTCTCTTTAAGTCATTTCCAAAAACATAATACATTTTTATTTTCTATAGTTACCATATTGTACAACAGATCTATTAAACAGTATTCCTCCTACCTAAATGAAATTTTGTATCCTGTTAGTAACTTCTCAATCCTCCTGCCTGCCTCTACCTCCTGGTAACCACTATTCTACTCTATGCTTCTATGAGTTCAAATTCTTTAGATTCCACGTATAAGTGAGATCATGTTCACTCAACATAATGTCCTCCAGATTCATCCATACTGTCAAAATTATAGAATTTTACTCTTTTTTAAGGCTGAATAATATTCCATTGTGTATATATACCATATTTTCTTTAAACATTCATTTACTAATGGATACTTAGATTAATTCCATATCTTGGCTATTGTAGCTAATGCTGCAATGAACATGGGAGTGCAGATGTTTCTTCAGCATAAATTTCTTTTCTTGTAGATATATATAAAA
>NW_016803368.1:21232-26657 GCF_001698545.2 Rhinopithecus bieti
GAGGCAGAGGTTGCAGTGAGCCGAGACTGTGCCGCTGCACTCCAGCCTCAGCGACAGACCAAGACTCCATCTCTAATAATAATAATAATAATAATAATAATAATAATAATAATTTTAAAAAGGGTTAAAGGTATAGGGAAGCTCCCATTAAGGCATCATTCTGGGCCGGCAGTCATTAATTTAATCCTGGAGCACAGTGGGTGACTTTTATTTGTGGACTAGCTTTCATATATTCCCACAGAAATCTCCAGGTATGCTGACAAGTGAGTTGTCAGTCATACAATAAATGCTTTGCAACTTGTCTTCAACACCTACCCTCATGATTATGCTGTTATCTTCTATTTTGTCCTCCAGACAAACTTCTCCACTCTGCTTTTTGTCCCTGAAGGCTAGTTTATATGTATTTCATTAATGGGCTCCCCTCTTCTCTGGCTTTTGTTTGAGGTTTGGGCAATAAGAAGTACCTGCAAGACTTTGAAATGAGGGAAGAGAGCATGACTGAATTATTTTTTTTTCCAAGCTTCCTCCCTACAGTCACTGTGGGCTGGCTGTTTCCTTCAACCAAAGATCACAGCTTCTGTCCAGCAGCTCTCTCTAATAGCTATAGATATTCATATAAAGTTCCAGAAACTATTTCTGACTTGTACCTCTCCAGTCTAGGGGTACTAAAAGCACCTGTCATTACTATACCTAGGGTAATACATTATTCTTTGGGGTTTTCCTATTCTTTGCTCACAACTTTGTGGGTAGTTCCAGTATTAAACTCTCCCCCAATAACTCAATGGCAACTATTTTCTTCTGGAACCCTGACTGATAAGACCATTACCATCATTACCATTCAAATAATAACAGTCAACATCTGTTGAGCAGGTACTGTGCGCGAGGCTTAATTTCAAAGACTTGACATGTATTGACTCATTTGACCTTCACAAAAACTGTATGTGGTGAATACCCCTTTCTTTCCTACAAATCTTTCTACATTCTTCCTTCTTTCATTTCTGTTCTAGATATTTTCCTCTCCCTTTTACTGTGAAAAGAAACTGGAGATTCTACTCCGGCTATAGTTTAAAGGGGAAGTAAGGAATAAGGCCCAGAATTCATCATGGCTTGCAAAAATATTAATAAGGGTAACAGAAAGGACATGGTTTGTTTATTGTATTCAGAGCAAGATAAACAAAGCATGGATAGAAAAACTACACAAGGTCAATTGTACAAAATTGATGAATAACATAAGATACATTGTTCCTCATTTTCTGTCACAGAGAATGATTTTCAGGCTACAAAGAATAAAGAGGAAAAAGAGGTAAAACAGATTTTAAGAAGAAGTAGAAGCTCATGATAAGCAAAACAATAGTAAGAAAACACACAGATCTGTTTTAAACAGTTGTTAAAATCAGCCACCAGGAAGAGGGGTAAAAAGAAGAGGATAAGAAAATAGGCCATAGATGCAAATCAATAATACCTAATTTAAAATGATGTATTTTATCACCTTGTCCAGGAATTTTTTCAATGACACTACGCTGCCATGCAACTGTGTTGTTTATCATATAGTCCTAAACTGCCCTTTAGTTGTTTCACATGTTTTCTTGTTCTCTCAATAAACAGAGAAAGTTCATTTTCTTTTTCTTTTTTTTCAATCCCACTGGGCTAAACATTCTTGATCAAAATCTTTCAAAAGCTTCCCAATGATCTTGAAATAAAGTTCAGACTTTATTTATTTATTTATTTATTTTACAGAGTCTCGCTCTGTCACCCAGGCTGGGGTGCAGTGGCACGATCTGCAACCTCCGCCTCCTGGGTTCAAGCGATTCTCCTCTCTCAGCCTCCCGAGTAACTGGGACTATAAGCGCATGCCACGATGTCCATTTTTTTTCTTTGTATTTTAGTAGAGGTGGGGTTTCACCATATTGGTCAGGCTGGTCTCGAACTCCTGACCTCAGGTGATCTGCCTGTCTTGGCCTCCCAAAGTGCTGGAATTACAGGCGTGAGCCACCGTGCCCGGCCAAAGTTCAGACTTTTCACAAAAGACTTTCATAGTCAGGGACAGAGAAGGAGGAAGAAAGGAAGGAGGAATGAAGTGATTTTAGTGAAAGCTAAAAGTGAATAATGGGTTTTCAATTATTCCTACCTTTCCAACTTCTCCTTGTATCACTATCCCTTTCACACATTTTATTCCAGATACATTGTTCCTTTTGTAGCCTTGGATATTCTGCATTCCTTTAAACATCAAGTACTTTGTACTTGTTACTCTCTTTGGTATGCTCAGCAAATAAAGACAATTAGATACCTGAAAATAAAGCTTTGCTTAGTTAGACTGATAGCCATATGGAGTCTTCAAAGCTATGGGAGTGAAAACAATTGAGGTTGTTTATTGGGCTAAGATGCAGTTTATATGACTAGCATAGCAACTTATAGCACCACATATGTAGCATTTACCTGTATATTCACTCATCCATTCAGTCAGCAAATATTTATTGAGTGACTATTCTGTAGCACAACCCATAGGTGCTTAAGAATACCTATTCATTGATTCAACTACTATTTTCTGAGTGTCAATCATGTGCTAGAAACAATGTTGGATACTTTAATGAATGAAAGAAAAAACTGGTCCTTGCTCTCATGAAGCTCACAGTATACTGGAGGAAGGTAGACACTAAAACACACACACAAATTGATTAATTACAATTTTGTGTGTGCTACAAATGAAAAGTACAAAGTGCGATGAGTGTGAATGAGGGGTTTAAAATGTTTCACTAAGTAAATATCTATTGAGCAAAACCAAAACAGTGTGTAGAAATTCAAAAAAGAAGAGGGGTGCAGGGGTTGGCAAAGAGAATACCAGGCAAAGAGAACAGTAAGTGCAAAGGTTTTGATATGTAAAGGAATGTAAAATATCCAACTACTTTGAGGATCACTGTGACTGAAATAAAGCAAGTGAAAGAGAGAGTGATAGAAGATGAAGTTGGAAGGTAGGAATAATTGAAAGAGAAAAGTCTTCATTTTTAGCTTTCTCAAATCACTTCATCTCTCCTTCCTTCCACTTTGTCCCTGATCATACAGATTATTTGTAGGAGGACCTTCGTAAAAAGTCTGGACTTCATTCTAAAGACAATGGGAATCTTTAAAAGGATTCTGTTTAAGGAGTGAAATGATCTGATATCTAATTTGAAAAGATCACACTGGTTACTATGTGAGAATGGGTTGCAAGAGTACATTTGAGGAGGTTAGTAAAGAAACCACTAGTGTTTCAATAAGAAAAGAGTGATGAATCTCATCAGTTTCCATGTAGAGAATAAGTACTGACATGTGAGCATTGATTGACAAAGAAGCCACCGATGAGTTTTACAAGGGAAATTTCCGTGGAGTTGTGAAGAGCTGAAGCATGACTATGTGGTTGAAGAGCGAGAGGAAACTGAAGCAACGTACCCAGTGAATGCCTATAAGTCTTTTGAGAAATCTGGTTGAGGAGAATATATAGATTTACTTGTTTACCCATGGGAAAGAAGACTGATTTTATTTTAAGATGGAAGAAAGTATAGCTTGTTTACTGATAGAAAACATTACATACAGATAGAGAAACTGAAGATGCAAAAGGGAGAAATAATAAAGTTTCTAGGAAGGAACCAGTGAGTAGGGTCTAAAGCATAGTCTGACGATTGGCCACAGAAAGAAAGAGGGCCTCCTCCTCCGTCATAACAAGATGGAAAAGGAAAGAGTGGGTGCAGATGCAGATACTCTCTTTTCCCACCATTAGGCTACTAAGGCATGATGAATACATGATTTGAACTCAGCTCATCGCATGATTGTGATGTCCTGGACATTTGATTCTGGAAAACAGTATGCAAAGGAGCAACAAGAAAAAAGTACACATTGTACAGGTGTTGGAATCAACAACATCTGATTTCTAAGCACAGCAGTTTTGATGACCCCAATAGCGGTGGTCATTTTCAGAGATAGCATCAGTGCCCACTGCAGCATTCCAGTATCAGTGACAGCAACAATAAGGCCCATATATCAGATGGCTCCTCTAGTGTAAATATGGCTGTGGTGCTTGGTTCTTGCCTATTTACTCTGTCTGTTTCACTAAGCTTCCAAGCAATTCTAGCAATTACTCTGCTCTTTTCACAAATTCCTCATCTGCTTATGTGAGACAGAGCTGGTTTCAGTGGCTTGCAACCAAAGAAGTGGACTGATACATACATGAGAAGGAAACAATGTCTTTGCTTAAAGTAAGGTGTCAATTGAGATAGAAACAATACCAAAAAATAAAATAAAAAAAACCAATAAAATGAAAAGTTGCTTCTTTGAAAAGATAAAATTGATATGCAACTAGCTAGATTCACAAAAAAAGAGAATATTCAAATAATTATAATCAGAAATAAAAATAAAAACATTACAACTAATACCAGGGAAATACAACCAATCATCTGAGACTACTATGAACACATCTATGAACACAAACTAGAAAATCTAGAGAAAATGGAGAAATTACTGGAAACATACAAACTCCCAAGCTTGAATCAGGGAGAAACAGAAATCTTGCATAGACCAATAATAAGTAATAAGATTGAATCAGTAATAAAAAAAGAAATCCCCTTACCCCTGAAAAAAAAGCACAGGAACAGATGTATCCACAGCTGAATTCTACCAGATGTTCAAAGAACTGGTACGAATTCTACTGAAACAATTCCAAAAGGTCAAGGAGAGAATCCTCTCTGACTCATACTATGAAGCAAGTACCACCTTAAAACCAAGCCAGGAAAGGACACACACAAAAAAAAAACTACAGACTAATATGCCTGATGAACACAGATGCAAAATCCTCAACAGAATGCTGGCAAACCAAATCCAATAGCACATTAAAAACATAATTCACCATGATTAAGTGGATTTCATCCTATAGATGCAGGGATGTTTCAACACATACAAGTCAATAAATGTGATTAACCAAAAAAAAAAAAAAAAAAAAAAAAAAAAAAAAAAAAAAAAAAAAAAAAAAACAAGACTAAAACCATCCTAGTAGATGCAGAAAAAGCAACTGATAAAATCCAGCATCCCCTCATGACTTGGATCCTCGATAAACTAGACATAGAAAGAATGTACCTCAAATCATACAGGCCATATATGACAAACCCACAGACAACATTATACTCAATATGGAAAAGTTGAAAGTATTCCCCTTCAGAACTGGGACAAGACAAGGAAGCCCACTTTCACCATTTCTATTCAACATAGTACTGGAAGTTTTAGCCAGAGCAATCAGGCAAAAGAATAAAAGGCATTCAAATAGGAAATGAAGAAGTTGAACTATCTTTGTTTGCCAATGATACGATCTTATACCTTGAAAACCCAAAAGACTCCTCCAGAAGACTCCTAAATTTGATAAAAGAATTCATAAAAGGTAATATCAGCCATGTGCACAATT
>NW_016803368.1:29483-30729 GCF_001698545.2 Rhinopithecus bieti
CCATAGAACACTATGCAGCCATAAAAAAGGATGAGTTCGTGTCCTTTGTAGGGACATGGATGCAGCTGGAAACCATCATTCTCAGCAAACTATCACAAGAACAGAAAAGCAAACACCGTATGTTCTCACTCACAGGTGGGAAGTGAACAATGAGATCACTTGGACACAGGAAGGGGAATATCACACACCAGGGCCTATTGTGGAGAGGGGGGAGGGGGGACGGATAGTATTAGGAGATATACCTAATATAAATGATGAGTTAATGGGTGCAGCACACCAACATGGCACATGTATACATATGTAACAAACGGGCACGTTGTGCACATGTACCCTAGAACGTAAAGTTTAATAATAATAAAAAAAAGAAAAAAAAAGGAACAAAATCACCCAGAAATATGGGATTATGTAAAGAGACCAAACTTATGACTCATTGGTGTCCCCGAAAGAGCAAGCAACTTACAAAAAATATTTGAGAATACTGTCCATGAAAAATTCTGAAACTTACTAAAGAGGGAGACATTCAAATTCAGGAAATTCAGACAAACCCTCCAAGATACTATGCAGGATCATCAAGACTCATAGTCATCAGATTCTCCAAGGTCAACATGAAAGAAAAAAATATTAAAGGCAGCTAGAGAAGAGAGAAGTCACTTTCACAGGGAACCTTTTACAATAACAGTGGAAGTTTCAGCAGAAATCCTACAAGCCAGAAGACATTGGGGTCTATATTAGGCATTCTTAATGAAAGGAAATCCAAATTAAGAATTGCGTATCCTGCCAAACTAATCTTCATAAATGAGGGAAAATAAAATTCTATTCAGACAAGCAAATAATATGGATATTTGTTACCACTAGACACAGTTTACAAGAGGTCCATTAGGAAGTGCTAACCATGGAAACAATAGACAATTACTGGCCACCACAAAAACATGTGTAAGTCCATAGACCAATAAGACTGTAAAGCATCTATACAATCAAGTTTACATGAGAACAAGCTAACATGAAGACAGGATCAAATTTCAAATTTCAACACTAACATTGAATGTAAATGAATTAAATGTTACAACTCAAGGGCAGAGAGTAGCAAATTGGATAAAGCAAGACTCAAGTGCATGCATGCTATAATCAAGGAACTCGTTTAACTCGCAAAGACACATAGAGTCAAAGTAAAGAGAATGAGGAAGATCTATCAGTAAAAAAGCAGAAGTTGCTATTATTTTTTTCTAATTTATTTTTTAATTTATTA
>NW_016803368.1:33682-39877 GCF_001698545.2 Rhinopithecus bieti
GGACTTAGACTCCCATACAATAATAATGGGAGACTTCAACACTCCACTGTCAACATTAGACAGATCAACGAGACAGAAAGTTAACAAGGATATCCAGGAATTGAACTCATCTCTGCACCAAGCGGACCTAATAGACATCTATAGAACTCTCCACCCCAAATCAACAGAATATACATTCTTCTCAGCACCACATCGCACTTATTCCAAAATTGACCACATAATTGGAAGTAAAGCACTCCTCAGCAAATGTAAAATAACAGAAATTATAACAAACTGTCTCTCAGACCACAGTGCAATCAAACTAGAACTCAGAACTAAGAAACTCAATCAAAACCGCTCAACTACAAGAAGTTGCTATTCTTATTTCAAACGAAACAGGCCTTAAAGCAAGAAGGATCAAGAAAGACCAAAAAAAGGGCATTACATAAAGGTAAAGCGTTCCATTCAACGAGACCTAACTAAATATATATGCTCCCAACACCGGAGACCTCAGATGCACAAAACAAGCTCCTGGAGACCTATGAAGAGACATGGGTAAACACAATAATAGTGGGAGACTTCATTAACAGTATTAGACAGATCATTGAGATAGAAAGCTAACAAGGATATTCAGGAAATACACTCAACACTTGTCCAAATGAACCTAACAGACTTCAGCAGAACACTGGACTAACTGCAGAATATACATTATTTTCACCTAGACATGGTACGTAGTCTAAAATTAACCACACACTCAGCCATAAAGCAATTCTCAACAAATTCAAAAACCCAAAATCATACCAACTACACTCTCAGACCACAGCATATTAAACATAGAAATCAAAACCAAGGTCTCTCAAAACCATAAAATTACACTGAAATTAAACGATATGCCGTTGAATGACTTTTGAGTAAACATGAAATTAAGGCAGAAATCAAAGAATTCTTTGAAACTAATGAAACCAAAATAAAACATATGACAATCTCTGGGACACAGCTAAAGCATTGTTGAGAGAAAAATTTACAGCACTAAACACTCCCATCCAAACGTTAGAAAAATCTCAACAAACTAACATCACAAATAGAGGAACTAACAAAATAAGACCAAATCAACCCTAAAGCTAGCAGCAAAAAAATAAAAAATGAAATAACAATCACAGCTAAACTGAACAAAATTTAGATGTAAAAGCCATACACATAATCAACAAAACGAAAAGTTGTTTGTATGAAATAATAAGTGAGATTGAGAGACCACTAGTTAGACTGATAAAGAAAAAAGACGATCCAAATAAACATGATCAGAAACGACAAAGAAGACATTACCACCAATGCTACAGAAATACAAAAAAAAAAAAAAAAAAAAAAAAAAAATCCCAAAAAAAAAAAAAAAAAAAAAAAAAAAAAAAAAAAAAAAAAAAAAAAAAAAAAAAATCCTCAAGTCTATTATGACCATCTCTTTGATCAGGGCACGGTGGCTCATGCCTGTAAACCCAACACTTTGGGAGGTCAAGGCGGGTGGATCACGAGGTCAGGAGATTAAGACCATCCTGGCTAACGTGGTGAAACCCCGTCTCTACTAAAAACACAAAAAAATAGCTGGATATGTTAGTACACACCTGTAGTCCCAGCTTCTCAGGAGGCTGAGGCAGGAGAATCTCTTGAACCCGGAAGGCGGAGGCTGCAGTGAGCCAAGATCGCACAACTGTACTCCAGCCTGGGCGACAGAGCGAGACTCCGTCAAAACAAACAAACAAACAAACAAAAACACATCTATAAACACCAACTAGAATGAAGGTAAATTTCTAGGAATATACAACCTCCCAAGACTGAACCAGAAAAAATTCGAAACAGAGAACAGACCAGGAATGAGTTCTGAAATTGTATGAGTGAAAACAACAAACACAAAAGCAAAAAACTACCAACCAGAAAAATCCCTGAACCATAAGAATCCACAGCCATATTTTACTACACATGTAAACAAAAGCTGATACCAATCTTTCAGAAACTATCCCACAAAATTGAGAAGGAAGGACTCCTCCCTACCGCATTTTATAAGGCCAGCATCATTGGGATACCAAAACCTCGCACAGACACAATGAGGTAAGAAAATTTCAGGCCAATATCCCTGATAAACATACATGCAAAAATCTTCAACAAAATACTACCAATCTACATCCAGCAACACAACAAAAAGTTAATCCACCATGATAAAGTGGCTCTCCTTTATTCCTGGAATGCAAGTTTGGATCAACACATGCAAATCAATAAATGTGATTCATCACGTAAAAGAATTGAAACAAAACCACATGATCATCTCAACAGACATAGAAAATGCTTTCAATAAAATTCAACACCTCTTTACATCAGAAACCCTCAACAAACTAAGCATTGGAGGAACACATGTCAAAATAATAACAGCAATCTATGACAAACTCACAGCCAACATCATACTGAATGAGTCAAAGCTTAAAGCTTCCTTCTAAAAAACCAGAACAAGACAAGGATGCCAACTCTCATAACTCCTATTCAACATAGTACTGAAAGTGGTAACCAGAGCAGTAAAGAGAAAGAAACAAAAGGCAGCCAAATAAGAAGAGATGAAGTCAAACTCTCTCTCTTCTCAGATGATGTGATTCTATACCTAGAACACACCATAAATTCTGCCCAAAGGCTTACAGATCTTAAAAACAACTTCAGAAGAGTTTCAAGATACAAAGTGAATGTACAAAAATCAGTAGCATTTCCATACACCAATAATGTCCAAGCTGAGAACCAAATCAAGAACCCAAGCCTATTCACGATAGCCACAAAAACAATAAAATAACTAGGAATACAGCTAAACAGAAAGATGAAAGATCTCTACAACGAGAACTATAAAACACTGCTCAAAGGAATCAGCAATGAAACAAATAACTGGAAAAACATTCCATTATCATAGAGGGAAAGAATCAATATTATTAAAATGGCCATATTCCACAAAGCAATTTACTGTTTCATTGCTATTTCTATCAAACTACCAATGACATTCTTTACAGAATTAGAAAAAAAACTATTCTATAATTCATATGGACTAAAAAAGTATCCCAAGTAGTCAAACCAATCCTGTGCATACAGAACAAAACCAGAGGCATCATACTACCTGAGGTAAACGGTACTATAAGGCTACAGTAACCAAAACAGCATGGTACTGGTACAAAAACAAGTTCATAGATCAATGGAACAGGTTAGAGAGCCCAGAAATAAAGCCACATGCCTACAGTCATCTGACTTTGACAACGCCAACAACAAGAAGCAATGGAAAAATGAATTCCTATTCTATGGATGGTACTGGGATAACTGGCTAGATATATGCAGAATATTTAAAGTGAACCCTATCTTTTCCCCACATACAAAAATAAACTCGATGTGAATTAAAGACTTAAATGCAAAACCTAAAACTATAAAACTCTAGGAAAAATCCTAGGAATATAATTCTGAACATAGACCATGACAAATATTCATGATGAAGACTCCAAAATCAATAGCAACAACAGAAATGGACAATTGAGACATAATTAAAGAGCGTCTGCAAAGAACAATAAATTATTAAGAGAGTAAACAGACAAACTACACAATAGAAGAAAATATTTGCAGACTATGAATCCAAAAAGGTCTCGTATCCAGAATCTATAAGGAACTTCAACAAATTAACAAGCAAAAACAAAACAACCACATTAACAAATGAGCAGAAGACATGAACACAATTCTCGTAAGAAGACATACATGTGGCCAAGAAGCATATGAAAAAATACTCAAGATCACTAATCATTAGAGAAATGCAAATCAAAACCACAATAAGATAACATCTCACACAAGTCAAAATGACAATTATTATAAAGTCAAAAAATAACACATGCTTGTGAGGTTGCAGAGAAAAGCGAATAAATACCCAACTGGTGTTAATGTAAATAAGTTTAGCCACTGTGGAAAGCAGCTTGGAGAATTCTCAAGAAACTTAAAACAGAACTACCATTTGACTCAGCAGCCTCATTACTAGGTATGTACCCACAGGAATAGAAATCATTCCACCATAAAAATACATACATACACATGTTCATCATAGCACTCTTCACAATAGCAAATACATGGAATCAACCAAGATGCTCATCAATGGTGGACTAAGTAAAGAAAATGTGGTACATATATAACATGGAATACTATGCAGGCATTAAAAAAGAACAAAATCATGCCCCTTGCAGCAACTTGGATGGAATTGTAGGCCAAAATCATAAGCAAATTAAGACAAAACAGAAAACCAGATACTACATGTTATTTGAGAGTGAAGAATGCGAGAAGGTGAGGATCTGAAAGCTATGTATCCGGTGCTATACTCATTACCTGAGTGACAAAATCATGTATACACAAAACTCCCAAGACATGAAATTTACCCATTTAACAAAGTTGTACATTAACTCTCTGAACCTAAAATAAAAGGTGAAAAAAATCAAATAATCTCATTAAAGTAGGCAAATAACGTGAACAAACATTTCTCAAAAGAAGATATATGAGGTCAAGATGGCTAATTGGAAGCAGCTGTGGTCCGCAGCACTCACAGAGAAGAATGAAAGTGGCAAGTGAATTAAACATCTTCAGCTAAATTATCCAGGTTCTCATACCGGGACTGATGAGGCACAACCTTATCCACCATGATCAATTAGGCTTCATCCTCAGGATGCAAGGCTGATTCAACATATACAAATCAATAAATGTGATTCCTCATATAAACAGAACTAAATAGAAAAACCGTATGATTATGATATAGAATAAACCTTTGATAAAATCAACATCCATTCATGTTAAAACTCTCAATAAAGTAGGTTTTGAAAGAACATATCTCAAATTAATAAGAGCCATTTATGACGAATCCACAGAGAATATCATATAGAATGGGCAAAAGCTGGAAGCATTCACCTTGAAAACTGGCACAAGACAAGAATGTCCTCTCTCGCCAATCCTATTCAACAGAGTATTGGAATTTTTGGCCAGAGCAATCAGGAAGAGAAAGAAATAAAGAATATTAAAATATAAAGAGAGGAAGTCAAATAATCTTTGTTTGCAGATGAAGTGATCCTATATCTAGAAAACACCATCATCTCAGTCCAAAAGCTTCTTAAGCTGATAAGCAACTTCAGCAAAATCTCAGTATACAAAAGCAATGTGCAAAAATCACTACCATTCCTATACACCAACAACAGGCAAGCAGAGAGCCAAATCCTGAATAACCCCCCATTCACAATTCCCACAAAAAGAATATAATACCTAGGAATAAAGCTAATAAGGAAAGTGAAGGACCTTTTGAAGGGGAACTACAAACCACTGCTCAAGGAAATCAGAAAGGACACAAGCAAATGAAAAAACATTCCATGCTCCTGAATAGGAAGAACCGATATTGTGAAAATGTCCATACCGCCCAAGGTAATTTATAGATTCAGTGCTCTTCCCATTATACCACCACTGACAGTCTTCACAGAATTAGAAAAAAAAAAAAAAACCCTTTAAAATTCATATGGAACCAAAAAGGAGCCTGAACAGCTAAGACAATCCTAAGTGAAAAGAACAAAGCTGGAGGCATCATGCTACCTGACTTTAAACTATACTACAAGGTTGCAGTAACTAAAACAGCATGGTACTGGTACCAAAACAGCATGATACTTGTACAAAAACAGACACATTGACCAATGGAACAGAATAGAGAATTCAGAAATAAGACAGAACACCTACCACCATTCTGATTTTTAACAAACCTGACAAAAACAAGCAAGGGATTAAAGATACCCTATTTAATAAATGGTGCTGGGAGAACGTGGTAGCCACATGCAGAAAATTAAATAAACATTTCTTACACCTTACACAAAAATTGACTCAAGATTGATTAAAGATTTAAATGTAAAAACAAAACTATAAAAGTCCTGGAAGAAAATCTAGGCAATACCATTCAGGACATAGGCATGGACAAAGATTTAATGATGAAAATATCAAGAGCAACTGCAACAAAAGCAAAAATTGATGAACAAAATCTAATTGTATTAATGAGCTTCTGCACAGCAAAATAAACTATCATCAGTGTGAACAGACAATCTACAGAATGGGAAAAAATTATGCAATCTATTTATCTGACAAAGGTCTAATATCCAGAATCTACAAGGAATTTAAACAAATTTTCAAAAAAAAAAAAAA
>NW_016803368.1:40228-47652 GCF_001698545.2 Rhinopithecus bieti
TAAAAAAAAAAAAAAGAAAATTGGGCAAATGACATGAACAGACACTTCTCAAAAGAAGACATTCCTGCGACCAAGAAACATATGAAAAAAAATCTCAGCAACACTGATCATTAGAGAAATGCAAATCGGAACTACAGTGAGATATCATCTCACAACAATCAGAATGTCAATTATTAAAAGTCAAGAGACAACAGATGCTGGCAAGGTCGTGGAGAAAAAAGAACACTTTTACACTTTTGGTGGGAATGTAAATTAGTTCAACCATTGTGGAAGAGAGTGTGGTGATTCCTCAAAGATCTAGAAGCAGAAATACCATTTGACCCTGCAATACCATTACTTGTTATATACCCAAAGGAATATAGACCATTCAGTTATAAGGATACATGCACTCATATGTTCATTGCAGCACTATTCACAATAGCAAAGACATGGAATCAACACAAATGCCCATCAATGGTAGACTGAGTAAAGAAAATGTGATACACATACACCATGTACCATAGAATACACATACACCATAGAATACTATACAGCCACGAAAGGAATAAGATCATGTCCTTTGCAGGGATTATGGATGGAGCTGGAAGCCATTATCCTCAGCAAACTAATGCAGGAACAGAAAACCAAATACCATATGTTCTCACTTATAAGTGGGAGCTGAACGATGAGAACACTTGGAAACATGGGGAGGAACAGCACACACTGGGACCTGTTAGGTGGGTGGGTGGAGGGAGAGCATCAGGAAAAATAGTAAATGGATGCTGGGCTTAATACCTGGGTGATGCGTTGATCTGGGCCCCAAACCACCCTGGCACACGTTTACCTATGTAACAAACCTGCACATCCTGCACATCTACCCCAGAACTTAAAAAGTTGAGAAGAAAAAAAAAAATCCAAATTCCTTAATATATATATATATATATATATATAATACATATATACATATACCTATAGAATATTATATATACACATATACCATACCATTACATATACACATATACCATAGAATACTACACAGCCATAAAGAAGAATGAAATAATGTATTTGGCAGCAACTTGGATGGAACTGGAAACCATTATCCCAAGTGTAATTACACAGGACTGGAAAACAAAATATCACATGTTTTTACTTATAAGTGAGAGCTAAGCCATGGGTACACAAAGGCATACAGAGTGGTATAATAGATAATGAAAGCCACAGAAGGGGGATACTGGGAGGGAACTAGGGATAAAATGTCACCTATTGCATACAGTGTACACTATCTGTATGACAGCTACACAAAAAGCCCAGACTTCACCACTATACAATTCATGCATGTAACCAAAACCCACTTGTACCATTAAAGCTATTTATTTAAAAATTTAGGCAAGACTATGTGTAGGAGGAGGTTATCATCAACCACAAATAGAAATGGTATTTCTAAATAATTGGAGCAAAGTAATTGTAAGTATGACATGAAGTAGAGCAGTGTGTTTGCAGGATATTGAAACTGTTCTGAGTAGAATGAAGTATATTTCCTGAATAATACTGAGATGAAGTTGGTGGCATTAGGTAAGGCTTTGATGTGGATGAAATTAGATCGTACTTGGAAAACCATGTGGAGTAGCTTAGAAACAAAATGGTTAACTTATTCCTTCTCTTTTTTTTTTTTATAATCAGCTTTATTTAGGTATAAATGAGTACAGAAAACTGAGCATATTTAATATATAGAATTTTATTAATCACTCAGAGTTTGCAAACTGGAGACCCACGAGCCAGAAAGTAGTTTTGTAATTTTAGTTTGGATACTTTTTCTCCCATAGATTTAAAAAACACTAATAAAAAGTTATGTGACAACAACATAGATTTCCATATTGACTTGAAAAATAAGATCTGGCAAAGTTAAAACCTCAACCTTGTGTGATAAGTATAGGCTGTCCCCTTTAGATGAATAATGCATTTGCCTGCCTACTTCATTCATTTACCTTATATGAAGGAATAGCACTGTAAGCATTTATATTTGTGACCTCTGATGGGGAGACAGAAAAGCTGCATTGTCAGATTTTTAATATAATAATAGCTTTCATATAGAAACATTTTTGCTGTGTAAGACACTGTTTTAAATTGTTGAAATTGATGCTTTTAATTCTCATTTAACTGTGGGGGTGATAATATCACAATCCTCATTTTACACTGTGATAGTTGAAAGGGAGGTTAGGCAACTTATTCAAGGTAAGTGGTTGAGCTAAGATACCAGCTCTAGTAGACTGACCCAGGAACCCCCAATTTTAGCCATTTTAATAGCTATACTATCTCCATTTTAGAAAAATTATTCTGGTGGCCAATGTAGAGCAACATTGGAAGAAATCAGGTCAGAGGCAGAAAGATCAGTCAGAAGGGTATTACAATAAATCAAGAGTGAAATAATGACAGCCTGACCTAGGAAAGAGGCAGTGGAGACAGAGTAAATAGGATAGATTTAAGAGCTTTAAGATAGTCTTAGGAGAAGCTGTGGTACAGCCTGGCTACAGAAAGCACTATGGCCTCTGACCTTAATTGATAGGACTTGATATGACATTGGTTGTAGAAGTAAGACACCAGAACCCCTTGACACCAATGGTTCACAAATACACTACAAAACATTAATGTTATGTTTTAAAACTCTCCTGTCATGCTTAACTTGCTTTAATATATCACACTGAGGAGAATACCAGGGAAATGCACATTCTTTATTCCTGGACAGTGTCTCTACTGAATCCCTGCTTGCTTTCCTTCCTCAGTAATCTGAACTTAGTGACCTAGAGTCACTATCATTGTCAAATTAGCCAGCTCTTGCTTCCTGTCCTCTGGATTCCATTGTGGCCTTTCTTGCTCTTCTCCCAGCATCAAGTGCCACCAAAATAACAAAGCAAGAAAAAAAGCCCTAAAGCCCAGAGCCTCCAAGTATTCCAAAAGCCGTGCTACCCTCAAACTTAGCTTAGATGCTTTCACCTGAATTGGTGGTTGGAGCAAAGGAAGGATGTCTGCTTCAGGGTACAATATTGTTCCCCCTGTTCCCAGTCTTTTCCTGTTTCTAGTAAGTATACATTGTTTTCATTGTTCGGCCTGTGTGGCATTCCCAGGTTGATTTCAGGTCTTTGCTATTGTGAATAATGCTGCTATGAACAAACAACTACAGGTGTCTTTATGGTAGAACAATTCATATTCTTTTGGGTGTATATCCAGAAATGAGATTGCTGAGACTTGAATGGTATTTCTTTTTTTTTATTAACCTATATTTTTATTTGTTTATATTGAATGAGTTAAAAAGTACATCCAGTCTACTACACTACAGGAAATAGATGCCTTTAAAAGTCTTGTTAAAATAAATCTACACTATTGTGATATAATTTGTATATAATAAAATGTAGCCATTTAAGTGTCAAGTTTAGTAATTTTGACAAAAATAGTCACCCCTGTAACCACCACTACAATGAAGAACATTTCAGCACCCCAAAATTTTGTGCCCCCTTGCAGTTAGATCCCCTCTCTACACTCAGCCCCAGGCAATCACTGAGCTGCTCTCTGTAGTTTATTAGATTTCCCTATGAAGGAACTTCATGTAAATGGATGCATGGTATTTCTGTCTTTGAGAATTCTTCAGCCTACATTCCACAGTGGCTAATTTATACTTCTTCCAACAGTATATAAGCATTCCCTTTTCTCCAAAATCTAATAAACTTTTGTAATTTCTGACTTTTAAATAACAGCCATTCTGACTGGTGTAAGATGTTATCACATTTTGGTTTTGATTTTTATTTCTCTAATAATCAGTGATGTTGAGAATTTTTCATATGTTTGTTGATGGCATGTATGTCTTCTTTTGAAAAGTATCTGTTCGTGTCTTATGTCCATTTTCAATGGAGTTGTTTTTTCTTGTTAATTTAAGTTCTTTATGGATTCTGGATATTAGACCTTTGTCAAATGCATAGTTTGCAAATAGTTTCTCCCATTTTGTAGGTTATATAGCTTGAAGGATTACATTTGAATCTCTAATCCATCTTGAGTTGATTTTGTATATGAAAAAAGACAGGAGTCTAGTTTCAATCTTCTGCTTATGGTTTACTCTGTGATAGTTTCTTTTGCTAGGTAGAACCTCCTTAATTTAATTACTTCCCACTTGTCAATTTATGTTTTTGTTGCTATTGCTTTCAGAGTCTTTGACATGAAATCGTTGCTATGGCCTATGTCCAAAATAGTACGTCTTAGGTTTTCTTCTAGGGTTTATATAGCTTGAAGGATTACATTTGAATCTCTAATCCATCTTGAGTTGATTTTGTATATGAAAAAAGACAGGAGTCTAGTTTCAATCTTCTGCTTATGGTTTACTCTGTGATAGTTTCTTTTGCTAGGTAGAACCTCCTTAATTTAATTACTTCCCACTTGTCAATTTATGTTTTTGTTGCTATTGCTTTCAGAGTCTTTGACATGAAATCGTTGCTATGGCCTATGTCCAAAATAGTACGTCTTAGGTTTTCTTCTAGGGTTTATATAGCTTGAAGGATTACATTTGAATCTCTAATCCATCTTGAGTTGATTTTGTATATGAAAAAAGACAGGAGTCTAGTTTCAATCTTCTGCTTATGGTTAGCCAGTTATACTATCACCACTAATTGAAAAGGTTATTCATTATTTGTTATTGAAATTTTGTCGAAGATCAGATGATTACAAGTGTGTGGCTTTGTTTCTAGGTGCCTTAATGTGCTCCATTGGTCTGTTTCTTTTTTTGTATCAGTACCACGGTGTTTTAATTACTGTATCCTTGTAGTACAGTTGGAAGTCGAGTAATGTGATGCCTCTGGCTTTGCTTCTTTTGCTTAAAATTCCTTTGATGCCTCTGGCTTTGCTTCTTTTGCTTAAAATTCCTTTGGCTATTCGGGTTCTTTGTTGGGTTCAATATGACTTTTGGAATAGTTTATCCAAATTCAGTGAAAAATAACCTTGTTAGTTTCACAGAAATAGCATTAAATCTGCAAATTGCTTTGGGCAGTTATGGCTATTTTAACAATATAGATTTTTCCTATTCATGGGTATGAAATGTTTTCCATTTGATTGCGTTGTCTCTGATACCCTTCAGCAGTTTTCTGTAATTAAAATTTTATGGGTACATAGTAGATGTATATATTTAAAAGGTACATGATGTATTCTGATAAAGAAAGCCAATGCATAACTATCACATCAGAGTAAATGTAGTATTTATCACCTCAAGCATTTATCCTCTTTGTTACAAATAATCCAGTTATACTCTTGTCATTATTTTAAAACATACAATTAAATCATTATTGACTATAATCACCCTTATGCTGTCAAATCCTAGATCTTATTCTTTCTATTTGTTGTACTCATGAAACATCCTCACTCCCCTCTCCAATGCCCCACTACCCTTTCAAACTTCTGGTAACCATACTTCCACTCTCTATCTCCATGAATTCCATCGCTTTTATTTTTAGCTCCCACAAATAACTGAGAACATGTAAAGTTTGTCTTTCCATGCCTAGCTTATTTCACTGAAAATAATGACCTCCAATTCCATCCATGTTATTGCCAATGACAGGACTACTGTTATGGCTGAATGATACATTGTCGTGCATATGTACATTTTCTTTATCCATTCATCTGTTGACAGACACTTAGGTTGCTTCAAAATCTTGGTTATTGTAAATAATTCTACAATAAACATGACAGTGCACATATCTCTTTGACATACTGATTTCCTTTCTTTTGGGTATATACCTAGAAGTGGGATTGCTGGATTATATGGCATATCTATTTTTAGTTCTTCAGAAACCTCCAAAAGGTTCTCCATAGTGGTTATACTAATTTACATTCCCACCAACAATGTGTAAGGGTGCCCTTTTGTCCATATCCTCACCAGTATTTATTTCCTGTCTTTTAAATAAAAGTCATTTTAATGGAATTGAGATGATACCTCATTATAGTTTTGACTTGCGTTTTTCTGATGGTAAATGACATTGAGCAACTTTTCATATGCTTGTCTGTCATTTGTATGTCTTCTTTTGGGAAATGTCTATTCAAATATTTTGCCCATATTTTGATCAGATTATTATATTTTTTTCACATAGAGTTGTTTGAGCTGCTTATATATGCTGGTTATTAATCCCTTGTCATATGGGAAGTTTGCAAATATTTTACCCCATTTTGTGAGTTGTCTCTTCATTTTGTTCATCGTTTTCTTTGCTGTACAGCTTTTTAAATGGGTGTGAGCTATTTTCCATTTTGTTTTAGATGCATGTGTTTGTGGGGTATTACTCAAAAAATCTTTGCCACTCTAATGTTCTAGAGAGTTTTCTCAATGTTTTCTTGTACTAGTTTCATAGTTTGAGGTCTTAGATTGAAGTCATTAATCAATTTTGATTTGACTTTTGTGTATGGCAAGAGATAAGGGTATAGTTTTTTGAGTTTGCTTATAAATATCCAGCTTTGCCAGCACTATTTATTGAAGAGACTGCCTTTCCTCAATGTATGTTCTTGGTTTTTGTCAAAATGACTTAACTGTAAATGCATTAATTTATTTTGAATTCTCCATTCTGTTCCATTTGTGCTATGTGTCTGTTTTATGCCAGTACTTTGGTGTTTTGCTTGCTACAGCTCTGTAGTGTATTTTTAAGTACAGTAGTGTGATTCCTCCAGTTTTCTTCTTTTTGCTCAGGATGACTTTGGCTATTATAGGTCTGTTGTGACTCCATATAAATTTTATGATTTTGTTCTATTTTGTAAAGAACGTCATTAGCATTTTCGTAGAGATCGCATTTAATCTGCAGACTACCTTTGGGTAGTGTGAACATTTTAACAATATTGATTCTTCCAATCCATGAACATAGAGTATCATTGCAAGTTTTTGTGCCCTCTTCAATTTCTTTCCTCAGTGTTTTACAGTTTTCATTATAGAGATCTTTCATTTCTTTGGTTGGATTAATTCCTAGGTTTAAAAATTATATGTGTAGCTACTGGAAATGGGATTACATTCTTGATTTCTTTTTCAGATTGTTTGCTAGTGGCATATAGCAGTCCTACTGATTATTGCATGTTGATTTGATCTCTTACAACTTTGCTGAATTTATCCCTTGTAATAGTTTTATGGTGGTGTCTTTAGGTTTTTCCAAATATAAGATCATATCATCTGCAAACAAAAATAGTTTGACATATTCCTTTCCAATTTGGATGCCCTGCATTTCTCCAGTCTGATTGCTCTAGCTAGGAATTGCAGTACTACATTGAATAACAGTGAAAATATGTATCCATGTGTTTCTGATCTTAAAGGCTTTCAGTTTTTCCCTACTTATTATGATACTGGTTGTGAATCTGTTGTATTTGACTTTTATTACATTGTGGTCTGTTTCTTCTATACCCATATTTTTTCGAGGGTTTTTAAAATGAAGGGATGT
>NW_016803369.1:0-2798 GCF_001698545.2 Rhinopithecus bieti
CGGCGGCGGAGGCCGAGGAAGTCGCTCCGGCGTTCTCAGGCGAGATTCCTAGGTCCCTGTATGAGGAGGGGCCGAGGAAGTTCGTGCCGCGCGCCTGCCGGGAGTGGCTTTTATGTCTTCGGCCTGGGAGTGGGGGGGCGGCAGGCGGGATGCAGGCGGGTCGAGGGCTGTGTGGTGGCCAGGTAGGTTTCGGTTTCCTCGGTCGGACGTCATGCTGCGCCTGCGCAGTTGACCTGTGCCTTCCCCGGGCGCGGGAAAGTTGGTGATGAAGAACCCGGAAGTATGCCATCTTAGTCACCTTTGTTCTTTGTTTCCCTCTCCCTCCGTCCAGACAGGCGGGCCTTGTTCTGAGTGTTCTACTTGAATCTTTTCATTTCATCTTCTTTTCAGCCCTATGAACTAACTACCATGAAAATTCCATTGTACAGATGAGGCTCAGAAAGCTAAAACAACCTGCCTAAAGTCACAAATCCAGTAAGTAGCAGATCTGTGATTTGAAACCCTCTGTCTGCATTGAGAGTCTCTGTTCCTCCTATTAAGCCACACTGCCTCCTATACTTCTGAAACTGCCTTTGCAAAATTATGACTAAGACAGTGAGAGAGATTTAACTTAACCAACTCCACTTTGCTTCTAACCTCCAAACTGTCCTTGTTCATTCCTGGGCGTAGGCCCAACTAACCTTGGAAAAAACTTAGTTTATAGTTTAAACAAAGATGGTAATAGCCTTTCCCAAAGCAGACTTCCTTCTTGCCTGGGGACTAGATTGCCTTTGTAGGACTAACACTGGCCACAAGATTGGACATTATAGTTTAGGAGTCATGCAGCTGGAGGCTACAAGATTCTAACCCTTCCTAAACTGCTCCTAAGATCAGTGCTTGAGATATTTTGCAAACCCTGCACTTGATGGATCAGCTGGCACCACCCAAATAGATAAACTGGCTCATCTGATCTTGTGGCCCCCACCCAGGAACTGACTCAGCGCAAGAAGACAGCTTCAACTTGCTATGATTTCATCTCTGACCAATCAGCACTCCTGGCTCACTGGCTTCCCCCCAACCACCAAGTTATCCTTAAAAACTCTGCTCCCTGAATGCTCAGGAAGACTGATTTAAGCAATAATAAAACTCCAGTCTCCTGTACAGTCGGCTCTACATGAATTACTCTTTCTCTATTGCAATTCCCCTGTCTTTATAAATCAGCTCTGCCTAGGTAGTGGGCAAGGTAAACCCCTTGGGCAGTTATACTTCTTCCTCCCACCCCAGTGCCCTTACCCCTCCATGCCATCTCAGCAGCATGATCTTTACATATGGGTCCTAGATTTGTGTAGTGTTTTCCAGGCAGCAAGCTTAGTATTTCTTCCTGGATAGAGAGGGCATTTAACGAAGCACTTCCCTTTCTGTGTTGCAATTGAGACCAATTGTCTTAAGGTGGGAAACTACTCCATATACAAAGCATAGTGGTTAAAGGCAGGGCTTCTGATACTTGGAGATGTCAGGGACTAATAAAGTTAATAAAATTGGGTCCTGACATAGGTTATCATCTTTTTTATGTCACTAATTAAGGACATTTAAAACAACACCATTTATACTACTATTAAAATAATAGTAGACTGGGCCGGGCGTGGTGGCTCAAGCCTGTAATCCCAGCACTTTGGGAGGCCGAGACGGGCGGATCACGAGGTCAGGAGATCGAGACCATCCTGGCTAACACGGTGAAACCCCGTCTCTACTAAAAAATACAAAAAACTAGCCGGGCGAGGTGGCGGGCGCCTGTAGTCCCAGCTACTCGGGAGGCTGAGGCAGGAGAATGGCGTGAACCCGGGAGGCGGAGCTTGCAGTGAGCTGAGATCTGGCCACTGCACTCCAGCCTGGGTGACAGAGCAAGACTCCGTCTCAAAAAAAAAATAATAATAATAATAGTAGACTGAACATGGTGGCTCACACCTGTAATCCCAGCACTTTGGGAGGCCGAGGCAGGAGGATCACTTGAGGTCAGGAGTTCGAGACCAGCCTGGACAACATAGGAAGAACCAGTCTCTATAAATAATAAAAAAATTAGCTGGGTGTGGTGGTGTATGCCTGTGGTCCCAGCTACTTGGGAGGCTAAGGCAGGAGGAGTACTTGAGCCCAGGAGGTTGAGGCTGCAGTGAGCTGTGATTGCACCACTGCACTCCAGCCTGGGTGACAGTGTTACCAGGGGGTCCTTGCTCCCAGAGCTCCCAAGATGGTGGCGGGCCGCTTCCAAGATGGTGGCAAGCCTCGTGTTCTCTGACCTGGGGTTCTTGGCCTCACAGATTCCAAGGAATGTAATCTTGGGCCATGCAGTGAGTGTTATAGCTCTATTAGAAGCCGTGGGTTATGAAAGAGAACCGTGGAACCCAGTGACTAGTGTTCAGCTCGATTAGGACGAACCCAGGCACTTAGCCATGCAGGAACAATGGCAAGGCTTTAGCTCAATCGGGAGTGGCAATGGGTGCCTCGCTGGATCAGGAGCACAGCAGACACCCTGCTGGATCCAGAGGGATGGAAGTCAGTGGCGGGTTTGCGATGGTGGCAAACAGCAGTGGTGGATGGCAAGCAAAAGCTCAGCTCCAGCCATAACAAAACACAGACCAGAAGAGTGCAGTTGCAAGATTTAATAGAGTGAAATAGAGTGAAAACAGAGCTCCCATATAAGGGGAGGGGACCCAAAGGGGGTTGCCATTGCCCGCTCGAATGCCTGGGTTTATATCCTGATCCTTGTCCCTCCCGCTGTGCTCTCAGGCAATAGATGATTGGCTATTTCTTTACCTCCTGTT
>NW_016803369.1:4706-7594 GCF_001698545.2 Rhinopithecus bieti
TATTTTTTTTTTTTGAGACAGAGTCTCGCTCTATCGCCCAGGCTGGAGTGCAGTGGCGCGATCTCGGCTCAATGCAAACTCCGCCTCCTGGATTCACGCCATTCTCCTGCCTCAGCCTCCTGAGTAGCTTGGACTACAGGCGCCCGCCACCATGCCTGGCTAACTTTTTGTATTTTTAGTAGAGACGGAGTTTCACCGTGTTAGCCAGGATGGTCTTGATCTCCTGACCTCGTGATCCGCCTGCCTCAGCCTCCCAAAGTGCTGGGATTACAGGCGTGAGCTACCATGCCATGATCTTTATTTGTGCATCAGGCAGGAAGAACCCATCAGGTGGTTACAATCCTGTCTCAAAATATTTAATAATAGAAATAATATCTAAACCTTGTAAACAGAGATTACAATGTGGCAGATTCTGTTCTCAGTCTTTCAGTGAAATATCTGATTCAATCGTCATAAAAATCCTGTTCAGTAAGCTTATTATCCCCATTTTATAAGCAAGGAAATTGAAGAAAAAGAAACAATATGTAAATTGCTCCTGACTCTGCTGATAACCATTATAGTTAGTATACTATAATATACTGTCTCTCTCTTTCATAAAAGACAGTAAGAGAAACCTTCAGGCCCATAGGGAGGCCCTGATCTCAGAATTTAAGAATAACCAAGTAAAACACAGACACCTTTGAGTTTGAGTCTTCGGCAAATGAGCATTGTGTCTGTTTCCTGAAATTTAATATGAAAACACTAATATATGTTGTGAGGAGTAAATAACAACATATACTGAGCATTTACACAGTAACTGACACATAATAAGAACCTCTGGGCCGGGCGCGGTGGCTCAAGCCTGTAATCCCAGCACTTTGGGAGGCCGAGACGGGCGGATCACGAGATCAGAAGATCAAGACCATCCTGGCTAACACGGTGAAACCCTGTCTCTACTAAAAAAAAAAAAATATGAAAAACTAGCCGGGCGAGGTGGCGGGCGCCTGTAGTCCCAGCTACTCGGGAGGTTGAGGCAGGAGAATGGTGTAAACCCGGGAGGCGGAGCTGGGAGTGAGCTGAGATCCGGCCACTGCACTCCAGCCTGGGCGACAGCGCAAGACTCCCTCTCAAAAACAAAAAACAACAACAACAACAACAAATTACACATAAAGCACCACCCCTAGCTTCCATGAAGGAAACAAGAAGAGTAGGAGACCCAGTCTGAAAATACAAGTGCTTACTATACAGGTAGGGAACATAAGAATTACACCCACAAAACAGTTATGTTTCAGTGAGTGGCCATAAGTCATGACTGTTGCCTCTTAGTGATTCATACTTCAGGTCTACAGGGGTTCTGGAAGGGGAGACAATTGGGCAGGTGAGGTTGAGAAACAGAAGGAAAAAGAAGATGGGTGAAAGGAGGCAGAAAATGTGAGAGGAAAACAGACATGAATGATTTGGCTAGATCAGGAAAGGAGAATAGGAACAGCACAAGCAAAGATAGTCAGAAATGAGCATGGTATATTCCAGAGATTCACTGCCAGTTTGTAGTGTCTAATATGGTTTGGCTGTGTCCCCATCCAAAATCTTATCTTGAATTATAATCCCCATAATCCCCATGTGTCAAGGACAGGACCAGGTGGAGGTAATTGGATCATGGGGGTGGTTTCCCCCATTCTGTCCTCATGATCGTGAATGAATCTCGCAAGATCTGATGGTTTTATAAACACCTGGCATTTCCCCTGCTTGCACTCCCTTCATCCTGCTGCCCTGTGAAGAAACTGCCTGCTTCTCCTTTGCGGCCACAGGGGTATTAATACCTATGTCACTGCACCCCCAGCTTTAGTTGGCTCAGAACAGAGAGAGTTTCTGTATGTTTAGAAGAAAATAAAGAGAACAAGAGGCTGGGTGCGGTGGTGGCTCACGCCTGTAATCCCAGCACTTTGGGAGGTCGAGGCAGGTGAATCACAAGGTCAGGAGATCGAGACCATCTGGCTAAACACAGTGAAACCCCATCACTACTAAAAATACAAAAAATTAGCTGGGTGTGGTGGCACGCACCTGTAGTCCCAGCTACTCGGGAAGCTGAGGCAGGAGAATCACTGGAACTTACAGTGGAAAGTTCCAAATGAACACCACCACATTGAAATACATTGAAAAATGAGGGCTCTTGGTAAAATCCCTTTTGGCTAAGGACAGGTTTGGCACTATGGAATGTTAAGTGCTATTCTCTTTGGATTAATCTGTCTTACACTTTTTGCTGACGGCTATGGGTGACAGGATTAGGCATGTGCAGGACCATGGGAGATGGGAGCTTTTTCCTCCCCAAAAGGGGAATCTTGACAGCTGATAGAACTGCTGGAAAAGATCCCTTCACTACTGACAAGTGGTCACCTGAACTTTTCATTTTCAGTGTCACTGCAATGAATGGGTGAGTCTTTCTCTGGCCTCCTTGAGCTCGTCACCTTCCCCACCCTGCCACAGGCAATGCTTTTCTCTCTCCTTTCCCTTTCTTATCTTTTCTGTTACTCGGGGTGACCATCTTGCCCAGGGACCACGTGTTGAAATTCTTAGTCAGAAGTTGGATTAAAGATGACAGCACCCATCTAAGGACAAATTTAAGCCATGCCAGTTTAATACTGGATGCTAAGCAGAGTAGCTAATGTCTAAGTTTTGTCACACATATTTTACTCTGGCCAAAACAGAAAAGATAATTTTCCTTTGTGTTGCGGCTTGGCCCCAGGGCTATGATGCAGCGAGCTGGGGCACTAGGGCCACTTAGGGAAAGGGAACACAGAAGCCTGGCATGCTGGCAAACAGGTAAGAATTTCTTACCAGTCAGACTTCTGTCCTCTCTCTCTGTGCAAACTGGTTGAATGAATTGTAAAAATCACTAGTTGTCTCCTGTA